>NC_059452.1:46423847-46438847 GCF_905237065.1 Salmo salar
AGGGGTTTTGGTTGAACAGGGGTTTTGGTTGAAAAGGGATTTTGGTTGAGCAGGGGTTTTGGTTGAACAGGGGTTTTGGTTGAACAGGGATTATGGTTGAACAGGGGTTTTGGTTGAGCAGGGGTTTTGGTTGAACAGGGGTTTTGGTTGGGTTTTGGTTGAGCAGGGGTTTTGGTTGAATAGGGGTTTTGGTTGAGCAGGGGTTTTGGTTGAATAGGGGTTTTGGTTGAGCAGGGGTTTTGGTTGAATCAGGGTTTTGGTTGAGCAGGGGTTTGGGTTGAACAGGGGTTTTGGTTGAGCAGGGGTTTTGGTTGAGCAGGTGTTTTGGTTGGGTTTTGGTTGAGCAGGGGTTTTTTGTTGAACAGGGGTTTTGGTTGAACAGGGGTTTTGGTTGAGCAGGGGTTTTGGTTGGGTTTTGGTTGAGCAGGGGTTTTGGTTGAATAGGGGTTTTGGTTGAGCAGGGGTTTTGGTTGAATAGGGGTTTTGGTTGAGCAGGGGTTTTGTTTGAATAGGGGTTTTGGTTGAGCAGGGGTTTTGGTTGAACAGGGGTTTTGGTTGGGTTTTGGTTGAGCAGGGGTTTTGGTTGAATAGGGGTTTTGGTTGAGCAGGGGTTTTGGTTGAGCAGGGGTTTTGTTTGAATAGGGGTTTTGGTTGAGCAGGGGTTTTGTTTGAATAGGGGTTTTGGTTGAGCAGGGGTTTTGGTTGAACAGGGGTTTTGGTTGGGTTTTGGTTGAGCAGGGGTTTTGGTTGAACAGGGGTTTTGGTTGGGTTTTGGTTGAGCAGGGGTTTTGGTTGAGCAGGGGTTTTGGTTGAACAGGGGTTTTGGTTGAACAGGGGTTTTGGTTGAACAAGGATTTTGGTTGAACAGGGGTTTTGGTTGAGCAGGGGTTTTGGTTGAACAGGGGTTTTGGTTGAGCAGGGGTTTTGGTTGAACAGGGGTTTTGGTTGGGTTTTGGTTGGGTTTTGGTTGAGCAGGGGTTTTGGTTGAACAGGGGTTTTGGTTGAAAAGGGGTTTTGGTTGAGCAGGGGTTTTCGTTGGGTTTTGGTTGAGCAGGGGTTTTGGTTGAATAGGGGTTTTGGTTGAGCAGGGGTTTTGGTTGAATAGGGGTTTTGGTTGAGCAGGGGTTTTGGTTGAATCAGGGTTTTGGTTGAGCAGGGGTTTGGGTTGAACAGGGGTTTTGGTTGAACAGGGGTTTTGGTTGAACAGGGATTTTGGTTGAGCAGGGGTTTTGGTTGGGTTTTGGTTGAGCAGGGGTTTTGGTTGAACAGGGGTTTTGGTTGAGCAGGGGTTTTGGTTGAATCAGGGTTTTGGTTGAGCAGGGGTTTTGGTTGGGTTTTGGTTGAGCAGGGGTTTTGGTTGAATAGGGGTTTTGGTTGAACAGGGGTTTTGGTTGAGCAGATCAACACTGCAAGGTGCTCAAGAGCTCATTCATACAGTCACTCAGCACAGTTGTTGGATTTATCTGCTACAATTCTGACATTTAACATGGCAGGCTAATTTGTGGCGACAATGCCATGACAAGGGAAAAAGATTGTTGACGTTTGGTTTGATTGAACCATATTATGAGGTAAACCATATTATGAGGTAAATCCTCTCCTCTTCCTCATTCTCTCCTTCTACCCTCTTTCCCCTCTCCTCTTGCCACCCTTCCTCCCACTCCTCCTGTACTCTCCAGGATGGCAGGGTGTGGATTGTACCATCTCATGCTCCAGTGATACCTGGGGTCTGAACTGTAATCAGACGTGTCTGTGTGCCAACGGGGCGGCCTGTGACCCGGGCAATGGAACCTGTACCTGCGCTCCCGGCTGGATGGACGAGTACTGTGACACAACCTGTCCCGTGAGTGAGTGAGAGAGAGAGAGAGAGAGAGAGAGAGAGAGAGAGAGAGAGAGAGAGAGAGAGAGAGAGATCAAACAAATCACATTATATTTGTCACATGCGCCGAATAAAACTGGTGTAGACTTTACTGTGAAATGCTTGCTTACGAGCCCTTCCCAACGGTACAGAATATAGTAACTCGAGGAATATAATAAAATAATCAAGACTAGAGCTATTTTTCTTAGCTGTTTACATACCACCACAGTCAGAGGTTGGCACTAATACAGCATTGAATGAGCTGTATTCCGCCATAAGCAAACAAGAAAACGCTCACCCAGAGGCAGCGCTCCTAGTGGCCGGGGACTTTAATGCAGGGAAACTTAAATCTGTTTTACCTCATTTCTATCAGCATGTTAAATGTGCAACCAGAGGGGAAGACACTCTGGACCACCTTCACTCAACACACAGAGATGCGTACAAAGCTCTCCCTCGCCCTCCATTTGGAAAATCTGACCATAATTCTATCTTCCTGATTCCTGCTTACAAGCAAAAACTAAAGCAGGAAGTACCAGCGACTAGATCAATAAAAAAAAGTGGTCAGATGAAGCAGATGCTAAACTACAGGACTGTTTTGCAGCACAGACTGGAATATGTTCCAGGATTCCTCCGATGGCATTGAGGAGTACACCACATCAGTCATTGGCTTCATCAATAAGTCAAATCAAATCAAATCAAAGTTTATTTGTCACGTGCGCCGAATACAACAGGTGTAGACCTTACAGTGAAATGCTTACTTACAGGCTCTAACCAATAGTGTGGAAAAAAAGTATGTGTGTGTGTGTGTGTGTGTGTGTGTGTGTGTGTGTGTGTGTGTGTGTGTGTGTGTGTGTGTGTGTGTGTGTGTGTGTGTGTGTGTGTGTGTGTGTGTGTGTGTAGGTACCGTAAATTCCGGACTATAAGCCGCAACTTTTTCCCCAGGCTTAAACAATGACGCGGCTAATATATGGATTTTTCCCGCTTTCAATTATTTTTTCTCCCAAAAAACGCATTCTGTGACGTGCTCAGTTTTTTGACGGCATGAAGCTTTCATTAGACCAATGTAATTGCCGAACGGGTTAAGGTCAAACAACTTTTTGTTTACTGTTTAGATTAAATCGAGCGCTCTCAAACTTCCCATCATTCTGATTACGGTAGTCATTTTGTCACCCTCATCATGGCAAAGACACGGAGAAATGCATATGATGCAGCTTTCAAGTTGAAGGCGATTGATCTGGCTGTTGGAAAAGGAAATAGAGCTGCTGCACGGGAGCTTGGTCTTAATGAGTCAATGATAAGACGTTGGAAACAGCAGCGTGAGGAATTGACTCAGTGCAAAAAGACAACTAAAGCTTACTGCAAATGTTTTATTTTTTGTTACAAGCCGTGTTTCGTTAAAGCCTATTTATTTTTGTTACAAGCCGTGTTTCGTTAAAGCCTATTTATTTTTGTTACAAGCCGTGTTTTGTTAAAGCCTATTTATTTTTGTTACAAGCCGTGTTTCGTTAAAGACTATTTATTTTTGTTACAAGCCGTGTTTCGTTAAAGCCTGTGTAAAGTTAATTTGTTTCAATGTACCGGTAGGCACCTGCGGCTTATAGACATGTGCGGCTTATTTATGTTCAAAATAATATTTTTTTTTAAATTCAGTGGATGCGGCTTATATTCAGGTGCGCTTAATAGTCCGGAAATTAAGTAAAGAAAGTAAGTAAAGAAATAAATAAAACAACAGTAAAAAGACATTTGAAAATAAGAGTAGCAAGGCTATATACAGACACCGGTTAGTCAGGCTTATTGAGGTAGTATGTACATGTGGGTATGGTTAAAGTGACTATGCATATATGATGAACAGAGAGTAGCAGTAGCGTATCGTGTAAGTCCTGCTTGCTGCTGTTGTTGTTGTTGAAAAAATCTTCATCTAATCCGAGGTGAGTGATCGCTGTCCTGATATCTAGAAGCTCTTTTCTGCCGTAAGATACGGTTGCAGAAACATTATGTACAAAATAATTTACAAATATCGCGAAAAAAAACACATAACAGCACAATTGGTTAGGAGACCGTAAAACGGCGGCCATCTCCTCCGGCGCCATTCTAGCCACAGAGTGCATCTATGACGTCGTCCCCACAGAGGCCGTATGTACATACCCCAACCAGAAGCCATGGATTACAGGCAACATCCGCACTGAGCTAAAGGCTAGTGCTGCCGCTTTCAAGGTGTGGGACTCTAAGGTTATAAGAACTCCCATTATGCCCAAACAGGCAAAGCGTCAATACAGGACTAAGTTCGAATCGTACTACACCAGCTCTGACGCTCGTCGGATGTGGCAGGGCTTGCAAACCATTACAGGCTACTACAAAGGGAAGCAAAGCTGAGAGCTGCCCAGTCACATGAGCATACCAGACGAGCTAAACTACTTCTATGCACGATTCGAGGCAAATAACACTGAAACATGCATGAGAGCAACAGAAGTTCTGGAAGACTGTGTGATCACGCTCTCTGCAGCCAATGTAAGACCTTTAAACAGGTCAACATTCACAAGGCCGCAGGGCCAGACGGATTACCAGGACGTGTACTGCAAGCATACGCTGACCAACTGGCAAGTGTCTTCACTGACATTTTCAACCTCTTCCTGTCCGAGTCTGTAATACCAACATGTTTTAAGCAGACCACCATAGTCCCTGTGCCTAAGAACACTAAAGTAACCTGCCTAAATGACTACCAACGTCTGTAGCCATGAAGTGCTTTGAAAGGCTGGTCATGGCTCACATCAACACCATTATCCCAGAAACCCTAGACCCACTCCAATTTGCATACCGCACCAACAGATCCACAGATGATGCAATTTCTATTACACTCCACACTGCCCTTTCCCACCTGGACAAAAGGAACACCTATGTGAGAATGCTATTCATTGACTACAGTGTTCAACGCCATAGTGCCCTCAAAGCTCATCAATAAGCTAAGGACCCTGGGACTAAACACCTCCCTCTGCAACTGGATCCTGGACTTCTTGACGGGCCACCCACAGGTGGTAAGGGTAGGTAACAACACATCCGCCACGCTGATCCTCAACATGGGGCCCCTCAGGGGTGCATGCTCAGTCCCCTCCTGTACTCCCTGTTCACTCATTACTGTACGGCCAGGCACGACTCCAACACCATCATTAAGTTTGCCGATGACACAACAGTGGTAGGCCTGATCACCGACAATGATGAGACAACCTATAGGGAGGAGGTCAGAGACCTGGCAGTGTGGTGCCAGGACAACAACCTCTCCCTCAATGTGATCAAGACAAAGGAGATGATTGTGGACTACAGGAAAAGGAGGACCGAGCACGCTCCTATTCTCATCGACGGGGCTGTAGGGGAGCAGGTTGAGAGCTTCAAGTTCCTTGGTGTCCACATCACCAACAAACTAATATGGTCCAAGCACACCAAGACAGTCGTGAAGAGGGTACGACAATACCTATTCCCCCTCAGGAGAATGAAAAGATTTGGCATGGGTCCTCAGATCCTCAAAAGGTTCTACATATGCACCATCAAGAGCATCCTGGCTGGTTGCATCACTGCCTGGTATGGCAACTGCTCGGGCCTCCGACCGCAAGGCACTACAGAGGGTAGTGTGAACGGCCCAGTAGATCACTGGGGCCAACCTTCCTGACATCCAGGACCTTTATACCAGGCGGTGTCAGAGGAAGGCCCTAAAAATTGTCAAAGACTCCAGCCACCCTAGTCATAGAATGTTCTCTCTGCTACCGCATGGCAAGCGGTACTGGAGCGCCAAGTCTAGGTCCAAGAGGCTTCTAAACAGCTTCTACCCCCAAGCCATAAGACTCCTGAACAGGTAATCAACTGGCCACCCAGACTATTTGCATTGCCCCCCCCCCCCTTTACACCTCTGCTACTGTCTGTTGTTATCATCTATGCATAATCACTTTAATAATTCTACCTACATGTACATACTACCTCAACTAACCGGTGCCCCCGCACATTGACTCTGTACCCTCTGTATATAGTCTCGTTATTGTTATTTTACTGTTGCTCTTTAATTACTTGTTACTTTTATTTCTTATTTTTATCCAGATTTTTTTAAACTGCATTGTTGGTTAGGGGCTCGTAAGTAAGCATTTCACTGTAAGGTCTACACTGTAACGGACGTCGTATATAGTGGACCAAGGCGCAGCGGGTTGAGTGCTCATATTAACTTTTATTAGAACACTAGAAGAAAACAAGAAAACGAACAAACAGTAATGCAGGCTACACACACAGCAGTGCAAAAACAACTTCCCACAAAGGACAGGTGAAAACAGGGCTACCTAAGTATGACTCCCAATCAACAACAACGATGTACAGCTGTTCCTGATTGAGAGCCATACTAGGCCAACACAAAGAAATACACAACATAGACAGAGCATAGAAATACAAAACATAGAACATAACCAAAAACCCCGGTATACTCTAAACAAACACCCCTCTACATAAACACATATCCCAACAAACCCCGAACCACATAAAACAAACACCCCCCTGCCACGTCCTGACCAAACTACAATAACAAATAACCCCTTTACTGGTCAGGACATGACATACACCTGTTGTATTCGACGCATGTAACTAATACAATTTGATTTGATTCGATATACAAGGAGTATCAGTACCAGATCAATGGGGAGCTACAGTGTATTTGGAAAGTATTCAGACCCCTTGACTTTTTCCACATTTTGTTACGTTCCAGACTTATTCTAAAATGGATTAAATTGTTTCCTCCCTAATCAATCTACACACAATACCGCATAATGACAAAGCAAAAGCAGGTTGTTATACATTTTTGCAAATTTATGAAAAATAAAAAACAAATCTTCTCTTAAGTCTTCTTGGGTATGACGCTACAAGCTTGGCACAGCTGTATTTGGGGAGTTTCTCCCATTCTTCTTTGCAGATCCTCTCAAGCTCTGTCAGTTTGGATGGGAAGCGTTGCTGCACAGCTGTTTTCAGGTCTCTCCAGAGATGTTCGATCGGGTTCAAGTCCGGGCTCTGCCTGGAGCACTCAAGGACATTCAGAGACTTGTCCGAAGCCACTCCTGCATTGTCTTGGCTGTTTACTTAGGGTCGTTGTCCTGTTGGAAGGTGAACCTTCACCCCCAGTCTGAGGTTCTGAGCACTCTGGAGCAGGTTGTCATCAAGCATCTCTCTGTACTTTGCTCTGTTCATCTTTGCCTTGATCCTGACTAGTCTCCCAGTCCTTGCCGCTGAAAAACATCCGCCACCATGGTTCATCGTAGGGATGGTGCCAGGTTTCCTCCAGACGTGATGCTTGGCATTCAGGCTAAAGAGTTCAATCTTGGTTTCATCAGACCAGAGAATCTTGTTTCTCATGTTCTGAGAGTCTTTAGGTGCCTTTTGGCAAAGTTCAAGCGGGCTGTCATGTGCCTTTTACTGAAGAGTGGCTTCCATCTGACCACTCTACCATAAAGGTCTGATTGGTTAAGTGCAGCAGAGATGGTTGTCCTTCTGGAAGGTTCTCCCATCTCCACAGAGGAACTCTGGAGCTCTGTCAGAGTGACCATCATGTTCTTGGTCACCTCCCTGACCAAGTCCCTTCTCCCCCGATTGCTCAGTTTGGCCAGGCGGTCAGCTCTAGGAAGAGTCTTGGTGGTTCCAAACTTCTTCCATTTAAGAATGATGGAGGCCTCTGTGTTCTTGGGGACCTTCAATGCTGCAGAAATGTTTTGGTACCCTTCCTCGGATCTGTGCCTCAACACAATCCTGTCTCTGAGCTCTACGGACAATTCCTTTGACCTCGGCTTGGTTTTTGCTCTGACATGCACTGTCAACTTCCCACGCTTGGATTGCGTCCTACCTGACAGGTCGCTCCTACCAGGTGGCGTGGCGAGAATCTGTCTCCGCACCACTCGCTCTCACCACTGGTGTCCCCCAGGGCTCTGTTCTAGGCCCTCTCCTATTCTCGCTATACACCAAGTCACTTGGCTCTGTCATATCCTCACATGGTCTCTCCTATCATTGCTATGCAGACGACACACAATTAATCTTCTCCTTTCCCCCTTCTGATAACCAGGCGGCGAATCGCATCTCTGCATGTCTGTCAGACATATCAGTGTGGATGACGGATCACCACCTCAAGCTGAACCTCGGCAAGACGGAGCTGCTCTTCCTCCCGGGGAAGGACTGCCCGTTCCATGATCTCGCCATCACGGTTGACAACTCCCTTGTGTCCTCCTCCCAGAGTGCTAAGAACCTTGGCGTGATCCTGGACAACACCCTGTCGTTCTCCACTAACATCAAGGCGGTGACCCGATCCTGTAGGTTCATGCTCTACAACATTCGCAGAGTGCGACCCTGCCTCACACAGGAAGTGGCGCAGGTCCTAATCCAGGCACTTGTTATCTCCCGTCTGGATTACTGCAACTCGCTGTTGGCTGGGCTCCCTGCCTGTGCCATTAAACCCCTACAACTCATCCAGAACGCCGCAGCCCGTCTGGTGTTCAACCTTCCCAAGTTCTCTCATGTCACCCCGCTCCTCCGCTCTCTCCACTGGCTTCCAGTTGAAGCTCGCATCCGCTATAAGACCATGGTGCTTGCCTACGGAGCTGTGAGGGGAACGGCACCTCCATACCTTCAGGCTCTGATCAGGCCCTACACCCAAACAAGGGCACTGCGTTCATCCACCTCTGGCCTGCTGGCCCCCCTACCTCTGAGGAAGCACAGTTCCCGCTCAGCCCAGTCAAAACTGTTCGCTGCTCTGGCACCCCAATGGTGGAACAAGCTCCCTCACGACGCCAGGACAGCGGAGTCAATCACCACCTTCCGGAGACACCTGAAACCCCACCTCTTTAAGGAATACCTGGGATAGGATAAAGTAATCCTTCTAACCCCCCCCCTTAAAAGATTTAGATGCACTATTGTAAAGTGGTTGTTCCACTGGATATCATAAGGTGAATGCACCAATTTGTAAGTCGCTCTGGATAAGAGCGTCTGCTAAATGACTTAAATGTAATGTAAATGTAACTGTGGGATCTTATATAGTCAGGTGTGTGCCTTTCCAAATCATGTCCAATCAATTGAATTTACCACAGGTGGACTCCAATCAAGTTGTAGAAACAACTCCAGGATGATCAATGGAAACAGGATGCACCTGAGCTCAATTAGAAGTCTCATAGCAAAGGGTCTGAATACTTATGTAAATAAGGTATCTGATTTTAATTTTTTTTGCAAAAATGTCTATAAACCTGTTTTCACTTTGTCATTATGGGGTATTGTGTGTAGATTGATGAGGAAATAAATGTAATTTCATTAATTTTAGAATAAGGCTATAACATAACAAAATGTGGAAAAAGTGAAGGGGTCTGAATACTTTCCCGAATGCACTGTGTATACACGGAGTACTAGTACCAACCAGATCAATGTGCAAAGGTACGAGGTATTTGAGGTAGATATGTACATGAAGGCAGGGTAAAGTGACTAGGCATCAAGATAGATAATAATGAGGTATTTGAGGTAGATATGTGCATTGCAGCAGGGTAAAGTGACTAGGCATCAGGATAGATAATAATGAGGTATTTGAGGTAGATATGTACATGAAGGCAGGGTAAAGTGACTAGGCATCAGGATAGATAATAATGAGGTATTTGAGGTAGATATGTGCATTGCAGCAGGGTAAAGTGACTATGCATCAGGATAGATAATAATGAGGTATTTGAGGTAGATATGTACATGAAGGCAGGGTAAATTGACTAGGCATCAGGATAGATAATAATGAGGTATTTGAGGTAGATATGTACATGAAGGCAGGGTAAAGTGAGAGGTATTCCTCTAGACAATGTGTCTAGCAGAGATAATAAATCTGTCAGAGAGAGAAAGAGAGAGAGAGAGAGGAAGAAAGAGACAGAGAGAGATAAAGAGAGAGAGAGAGAGATAGAGAGGGGAAGAGAGAGAGACAGAGAGAGACAGAGACAGAGAGCGAGAGAGAGCGAGAGAGGTCTACCTGAAACATATAAGCTTATATACAGTATATGAATGGAAAGTTTATTTTGGTGTAATGTTAACGTTGCTGTTTTCAGGAGGGCACGTATGGAGAACAGTGTCGAGAGCAGTGTGACTGTATCCATGCCGATGGCTGTGACCCTGTGAGAGGCGACTGTCGCTGTCTGGCTGGATGGACTGGTGAGTTAGACAGTAGTACTCTCTACAGTCCTGTGAGAGGTGACTGTCTGGCTGGATGGACTGGTGAGTTAGACAGTAGTACTCTCTACAGTCCTGTGAGAGGTGACTGTCTGGCTGGATGGACTGATGAGTTAGACAGTAGTACTCTCTACAGTCCTGTGGATGGACTGGTGAGTTAGACAGTAGTACTCTCTACAGTCCTGTGAGAGGTGACTGTCTGGCTGGATGGACTGATGAGTTAGACAGTAGTACTCTCTACAGTCCTGTGGATGGACTGGTGAGTTAGACAGTAGTACTCTCTACAGTCCTGTGGATGGACTGGTGAGTTAGACAGTAGTACTCTCTACAGTCCTGTGGATGGACTGGTGAGTTAGACAGTAGTACTCTCTACAGTCCTGTGGATGGACTGGTGAGTTAGACAGTAGTACTCTCTACAGTCCTGTGGATGGACTGGTGAGTTAGACAGTATTACTCTCTACAGTCTAGATAAAGTTGTGCTCTAATGACAACGTACACACATTGTCATATAACTTATCTTCATATTTACATGAATAAAGATGGTTTGAATTGAATCCACTAATGAACCATCTGTAGCTGAGAAAGTGGACTATGAGCAATAAGGAAATCTGATGAATATGGAAGTTGCTTCTTAATTCAGCGCTCGAGGGGGACATTACAGAGTCAGAACATCGAGACTAGTTTCACTACTTTCTAGAAACTTCACAGAGAGAAGATCGATACATTCATGATATCAAAGGACGAATGTTTATGCCAAAAAAATGTAAATACTTAACAAATGAATTATGCAATTTGGAGTAGTATTTGATTTGGCTGTTCTGCTGATCCATTAATTTCTCTTCAATGTAATTACTAAATATGTTTTAGAATATCAAGTAATGTACATGATTATTGTGATGCTTGTGGTTTTCGATATGATCTACCATAGCATTGGCTGCAGTCTCAGTTCTTTGTGGACTTCCACATAGAGCCTAAATATTTCACCTTGTGATGGGTGCAAAATGAGTTGTGAGAGCTACGTTGTTGATTATTTACAGTATCCACCACACATCCCTCCAGCTGCACAGCTTCAACCATTTTCCCAATTCACCCCACACACCAATTAGTAATGTTTTGTCATTTCATTAACCAAGGACAACTCTAATAACAACAACAATAATAATAACAATAATAATAGTAACAATAATAATATCAACAATAATAACACAAACAATAATAACACGAACAATAATAACTATAATAACACTAACAATAATAACAATAATAATACTAACAATAATAACAATAATAACACTAACTATAATAACACTAACAATAATAACAATAATAATACTAACAATAATAACAATAATAATAATACTGACAATAATGCTACTAACAATAATAATAATAACAATAATAATACTAACAACAAAAATAATAATAACAATAATAACAATAATAATACTAACAATAATAACACTTACAATAATAACAATAATAATACTAACAATAATAACAATAACAATAATAATACTAACAATAAAAACACTAACAATAATAACAATACTAACAATGATAATACCAACACTAATACCAATACTAACACCAATAATACTTACAATAATACTACTGACGATAATACTATTAACAACTATAACAGTAATAACAATAATAATACTATCAATAATATTATTAAGACTAACAATAATAATAATATCAATACTAATAATAATAATAATAATAATAATAATAATAATAGCAATAACAATAATAGTAACAATAACAACAATAATAATAAAACAATAATAATAATAATAATAATAGCAATAACAATAATAATAACAATAATAAAACAATAATAATAATAATAATAATAATAACAATAGATGGCCATGAGTCTGAGTGTGAGCCGTCAGTCTGTCCATTGCATCATCATGATAATACTAACACTAATAATTAGTATTATTGTTGGAATTGAGCCTCCCTGTAGCTCAGTTGGTAGAGCATGGTGTTTGCAATGGTGTTTGCAACGCCAGGGTTGTGTGTTCGATTCCCACAGGGGGCCAGTACGGAAAAAAAATATAAAAAAAATGTATGAAATTAATTCAAATGTATGCATTCACTACTGTAAGTTGCTTTGGATGAGAGCTTCTGCTAAATGACGTAAATAACAATAATAATAATAATAATAAGACACTAACAATAATAATAACCATAATAATAACAACAATAATAATAACATTAATAATAATGATAATAATAATGTCCATTGCATCATCATGAGACTCTGCAGGGTTTTAGTCAGAGCCACAGTAATGAATGAGAATCATGGCTGCTCTGATGAGGCTGGTGGCTCTGATGTCAAAGTCACAGCATTTGAGGGTGAAGGAGGTTTAGGATCATTAGAAAGAGTATTATCTGCAGAATGACTAATGGATGGGGATGAGAGGATAGAAGAGGAGGTGGAGATGAGTGGAGAGGACAGAGGTGAAAATGAGAGGTAGGAGAGAGTAGGAGAGAGGAGCTCCCTGTCCTGCACAGTGCTGTGTGCTATTGGGACTGCATGGTATGTCACAGGGTCCCTGCTCCACACTGGTGCGTGCGTGCGTGCGATTCCCTGTCCCTCTCTACCATTAGGACTGCTGTATGGGGGGGACAGGGATGGATGTCAGAGGAAGGATCAGGATTGGGTCATCTCTGGACTGTTTAGAATCACAACGGGGAATGGCTGCAGTATAACCACAGACTGAGGTGAAGCCGTGACCCCAGGGCTGATTCATGCCTGGAATAACTGACAGGATGGTTCTCTTCTCTCCTCTGGATTTCATAAACACGCTGGGGTCCTGAGTGATGAGGGGCTGCCCAAAGATAATGCCTGAAGAGAGATCTAGTAGGGCTAGATGGGTACAGGACGATAACATTGTGGAGGAAGAAAGAGGAATTTTTGGATTGGATAACAAAGCTGTTTTAAAGGTAAATACTGCCTCCTCTGGTGAAATGCACTGTGCTTAGGTGTGACATTTCAAATGAATTAACATGAACATGTTTTTTGTTGTTGTCCCGCTGTGAGAAGCCATCAAGGTTTTCCAGTGGCAGACAGCAGAAACAAAATACAGCAGAAGATCACTGCCTCGTCTGTGAAAGAGCTCTCTGAGTTTCTGAGTACTGTCTTTATGAATGGTCTGTCTGAGTACTGTCATTATGAATGGTCTGTCTGAGTACTGTCATTATGAATGGTCTGTCTGAGTACTGTCATTATGAATGGTCTGTCTGAGTACTGTCTTTATGAATGGTCTGTCTGAGTACTGTCATTATGAATGGTCTGTCTGAGTACTGTCATTATGAATGGTCTGTCTGAGTACTGTCATTATGAATGGTCTGTCTGAGTACTGTCATTCTGCAGCTCTCTGGGAACAAACATAGAACTATCTCCTCTCAAGGTTTTGTCTTTCTAGGGATGTGTTCCTTTCTACTGTGCTTTTGTTTGCTGTTTGAGGCCGGGTTACTGTAAAGCATTTTAAAACTGTTCATGTAAAAAACTAAAAACTCACTTTGGTTGTATTGACAAGAAAGAGAGAGGAGACAAACAGTGATGAATTCTCTCTAACCTGTAGCTTACTGCTCTCCTCCAAAAGAGAGTTAGCAGAAGGGTCTCCATCAGTCTCCCTCCCTCTCTCTACCATCCCTCAATCTCTCTACCCATCCCTCTACCCATCCCTCTACCCATCCCTCTACCTATCCCTCTACCATCCCTCTACCCATCCCTCTACCCATCCCTCTACCTATCCCTCTACCATCCCTCTACCCATCCCTCTACCCATCCCTCTACCCATCCCTCTACTTATCCCTCTACCTATCCCTCTACCCATCCCTCTACCCATCCCTCTACCCATCCCTCTACCTATCCCTCTACCATCCCTCTACCCATCCCTCTACCCATCCCTCTACCCATCCCTCTACCCATCCCTCTACTTATCCCTCTACCTATCCCTCTACCCATCCCTCTACCCATCCCTCTACCCATCCCTCTACCTATCCCTCTACCCATCCCTCTACCTATCTCTCTACCTATCCCTCTACCCATCCCTCTACCCATCCCTCTACCCATCCCTCTAACTATCCCTCTACCCATCCCTCTACACATCCCTCTACCCATCCCTCTACCCATCCCTCTACCTATCCCTCTACCCATCAATCTACCCATCCCTCTACCCATCCCTCTACCCATCCCTCTACCTATCCCTCTACCCATCCCTCTACCTATCCCTCTACCCACCCCTCTACCCATCCCTCTACCCCTCTACCCATCCCTCTACCCATCCCTCTACCCATCCCTCTACCCATCCCTCCATGCCTCTACCCATCCCTCCATCAGTCTACCCATACTTCTATCCCTCTACCCATCCTTCCATGCCTCTACCATCCCTCTACCCATCCTTCCATGCCTCTACCCATCCCTCCATCAGTCTACCCATCCCTCCATCCCTCTACCCATCCCTCCATCAGTCTACCCATCCCTCTACCCATCCCTCTACCCATCCCTCTACCCATCCCTCCATGCCTCTACCCATCCCTCCATCAGTCTACCCATACTTCTATCCCTCTACCCATCCTTCCATGCCTCTACCATCCCTCTACCCATCCTTCCATGCCTCTACCCATCCCTCCATCAGTCTACCCATCCCTCCATCCCTCTACCCATCCCTCCATCAGTCTACCCATCCCTCCATGCCTCTACCCGTCCCTCTACCCATCCCTCCATCAGTCTACCCATCCCTCCATCAGTCTACCCATTCCTCAATGCCTCTACCCGTCCCTCTACCCATCCCTCCATCAGTCTACCCATCCCTCCATCAGTCTACCCATCCCTCCATCCCTCTACCCATTCCTCTACCCATCCCTCCATCAGTCTACCCATCCCTCCATCAGTCTACCCATCCCTCCATCCTTCTACCCATCCCTCC
>NC_059452.1:46443847-46538847 GCF_905237065.1 Salmo salar
TGTATGTCTAGGTAAAATGTAATGTCTGTGTGTATGTCTAGGTAAAATGTAATGTCTGTGTGTATGTCTAGGTAAAATGTAATGTCTGTGTGTGTGTTCTAGGTAAAATGTAATGTCTGTGTGTGTATGTCTAGGTAAAATGTAATGTCTGTGTGTGTGTCTAGGTAAAATGTAATGTCTGTGTGTATGTCTAGGTAAAATGTAATGTCTGTGTGTATGTCTAGGTAAAATGTAATGTCTGTGTGTATGTCTAGGTAAAATGTAATGTCTGTGTGTGTGTGTCTAGGTAAAATGTAATGTCTGTGTGTATGTCTAGGTAAAATGTAATGTCTGTGTGTATGTCTAGGTAAAATGTAATGTCTGTGTGTATGTCTAGGTAAAATGTAATGTCTGTGTGTATGTCTAGGTAAAATGTAATGTCTGTGTGGTATGTCTAGGTAAAATGTAATGTCTGTGTGTTATGTCTAGGTAAAATGTAATGTCTGTGTGTGTGTCTAGGTAAAATGTAATGTCTGTGTGTATGTCTAGGTAAAATGTAATGTCTGTGTGTGTGTCTAGGTAAAATGTAATGTCTGTGTGTGTATGTCTAGGTAAAATGTAATGTCTGTGTGTGTGTCTAGGTAAAATGTAATGTCTGTGTGTATGTCTAGGTAAAATGTAATGTCTGTGTGTGTGTCTAGGTAAAATGTAATGTCTGTGTGTATGTCTAGGTAAAATGTAATGTCTGTGTGTGTGTCTAGGTAAAATGTAATGTCTGTGTGTATGTCTAGGTAAAATGTAATGTCTGTGTGTATGTCTAGGTAAAATGTAATGTCTGTGTGTATGTCTAGGTAAAATGTAATGTCTGTGTGTATGTCTAGGTAAAATGTAATGTCTGTGTGTATGTCTAGGTAAAATGTAATGTCTGTGTGTGTATGTCTAGGTAAAATGTAATGTCTGTGTGTATGTCTAGGTAAAATGTAATGTCTGTGTGTATGTCTAGGTAAAATGTAATGTCTGTGTGTATGTCTAGGTAAAATGTAATGTCTGTGTGTATGTCTAGGTAAAATGTAATGTCTGTGTGTATGTCTAGGTAAAATGTAATGTCTGTGTGTATGTCTAGGTAAAATGTAATGTCTGTGTGTTATGTCTAGGTAAAATGTAATGTCTGTGTGTATGTCTAGGTAAAATGTAATGTCTGTGTGTATGTCTAGGTAAAATGTAATGTCTGTGTGTATGTCTAGGTAAAATGTAATGTCTGTGTGTATGTCTAGGTAAAATGTAATGTCTGTGTGTGTGTCTAGGTAAAATGTAATGTCTGTGTGTGTATGTCTATGTAAAATGTAATGTCTGTGTGTGTGTCTAGGTAAAATGTAATGTCTGTGTGTATGTCTAGGTAAAATGTAATGTCTGTGTGTATGTCTAGGTAAAATGTAATGTCTGTGTGTATGTCTAGGTAAAATGTAATGTCTGTGTGTATGTCTAGGTAAAATGTAATGTCTGTGTGTGTATGTCTAGGTAAAATGTAATGTCTGTGTGTATGTCTAGGTAAAATGTAATGTCTGTGTGTATGTCTAGGTAAAATGTAATGTCTGTGTGTGTGTTGTCTAGGTAAAATGTAATGTCTGTGTGTATGTCTAGGTAAAATGTAATGTCTGTGTGTATGTCTAGGTAAAATGTAATGTCTGTGTGTATGTCTAGGTAAAATGTAATGTCTGTGTGTGTGTGTGTCTAGGTAAAATGTAATGTCTGTGTGTATGTCTAGGTAAAATGTAATGTCTGTGTGTATGTCTAGGTAAAATGTAATGTCTGTGTGTATGTCTAGGTAAAATGTAATGTCTGTGTGTATGTCTAGGTAAAATGTAATGTCTGTGTGTGTGTCTAGGTAAAATGTAATGTCTGTGTGTATGTCTAGGTAAAATGTAATGTCTGTGTGTATGTCTAGGTAAAATGTAATGTCTGTGTGTGTGTCTAGGTAAAATGTAATGTCTGTGTGTGTGTCTAGGTAAAATGTAATGTCTGTGTGTGTATGTCTAGGTAAAATGTAATGTCTGTGTGTATGTCTAGGTAAAATGTAATGTCTGTGTGTATGTCTAGGTAAAATGTAATGTCTGTGTGTGTGTCTAGGTAAAATGTAATGTCTGTGTGTATGTCTAGGTAAAATGTAATGTCTGTGTGTATGTCTAGGTAAAATGTAATGTCTGTGTGTATGTCTAGGTAAAATGTAATGTCTGTGTGTATGTCTAGGTAAAATGTAATGTCTGTGTGTGTATGTCTAGGTAAAATGTAATGTCTGTGTGTATGTCTAGGTAAAATGTAATGTCTGTGTGTATGTCTAGGTAAAATGTAATGTCTGTGTGTATGTCTAGGTAAAATGTAATGTCTGTGTGTATGTCTAGGTAAAATGTAATGTCTGTGTGTGTATGTCTAGGTAAAATGTAATGTCTGTGTGTATGTCTAGGTAAAATGTAATGTCTGTGTGTGTGTCTAGGTAAAATGTAATGTCTGTGTGTATGTCTAGGTAAAATGTAATGTCTGTGTGTATGTCTAGGTAAAATGTAATGTCTGTGTGTATGTCTAGGTAAAATGTAATGTCTGTGTGTATGTCTAGGTAAAATGTAATGTCTGTGTGTGTGTCTAGGTAAAATGTAATGTCTGTGTGTGTATGTCTAGGTAAAATGTAATGTCTGTGTGTGTGTCTAGGTAAAATGTAATGTCTGTGTGTATGTCTAGGTAAAATGTAATGTCTGTGTGTATGTCTAGGTAAAATGTAATGTCTGTGTGTGTGTGTCTAGGTAAAATGTAATGTCTGTGTGTATGTCTAGGTAAAATGTAATGTCTGTGTGTATGTCTAGGTAAAATGTAATGTCTGTGTGTGTGTCTAGGTAAAATGTAATGTCTGTGTGTATGTCTAGGTAAAATGTAATGTCTGTGTGTATGTCTAGGTAAAATGTAATGTCTGTGTGTATGTCTAGGTAAAATGTAATGTCTGTGTGTATGTCTAGGTAAAATGTAATGTCTGTGTGTATGTCTAGGTAAAATGTAATGTCTGTGTGTGATGTCTAGGTAAAATGTAATGTCTGTGTGTATGTCTAGGTAAAATGTAATGTCTGTGTGTATGTCTAGGTAAAATGTAATGTCTGTGTGTATGTCTAGGTAAAATGTAATGTCTGTGTGTGTATGTCTAGGTAAAATGTAATGTCTGTGTGTATGTCTAGGTAAAATGTAATGTCTGTGTGTATGTCTAGGTAAAATGTAATGTCTGTGTGTATGTCTAGGTAAAATGTAATGTCTGTGTGTATGTCTAGGTAAAATGTAATGTCTGTGTGTGTGTGTCTAGGTAAAATGTAATGTCTGTGTGTATGTCTAGGTAAAATGTAATGTCTGTGTGTATGTCTAGGTAAAATGTAATGTCTGTGTGTATGTCTAGGTAAAATGTAATGTCTGTGTGTATGTCTAGGTAAAATGTAATGTCTGTGTGTGATGTCTAGGTAAAATGTAATGTCTGTGTGTATGTCTAGGTAAAATGTAATGTCTGTGTGTATGTCTAGGTAAAATGTAATGTCTGTGTGTATGTCTAGGTAAAATGTAATGTCTGTGTGTATGTCTAGGTAAAATGTAATGTCTGTGTGTATGTCTAGGTAAAATGTAATGTCTGTGTGTATGTCTAGGTAAAATGTAATGTCTGTGTGTGTATGTCTAGGTAAAATGTAATGTCTGTGTGTATGTCTAGGTAAAATGTAATGTCTGTGTGTATGTCTAGGTAAAATGTAATGTCTGTGTGTATGTCTAGGTAAAATGTAATGTCTGTGTGTATGTCTAGGTAAAATGTAATGTCTGTGTGTGTATGTCTAGGTAAAATGTAATGTCTGTGTGTATGTCTAGGTAAAATGTAATGTCTGTGTGTGTGTCTAGGTAAAATGTAATGTCTGTGTGTATGTCTAGGTAAAATGTAATGTCTGTGTGTATGTCTAGGTAAAATGTAATGTCTGTGTGTATGTCTAGGTAAAATGTAATGTCTGTGTGTATGTCTAGGTAAAATGTAATGTCTGTGTGTGTGTCTAGTTAAAATGTAATGTCTGTGTGTGTATGTCTAGGTAAAATGTAATGTCTGTGTGTATGTCTAGGTAAAATGTAATGTCTGTGTGTGTGTCTAGGTAAAATGTAATGTCTGTGTGTATGTCTAGGTAAAATGTAATGTCTGTGTGTATGTCTAGGTAAAATGTAATGTCTGTGTGTGATGTCTAGGTAAAATGTAATGTCTGTGTGTATGTCTAGGTAAAATGTAATGTCTGTGTGTGTGTTCTAGGTAAAATGTAATGTCTGTGTGTGTATGTCTAGGTAAAATGTAATGTCTGTGTGTATGTCTAGGTAAAATGTAATGTCTGTGTGTATGTCTAGGTAAAATGTAATGTCTGTGTGTATGTCTAGGTAAAATGTAATGTCTGTGTGTGTATGTCTAGGTAAAATGTAATGTCTGTGTGTATGTCTAGGTAAAATGTAATGTCTGTGTGTATGTCTAGGTAAAATGTAATGTCTGTGTGTATGTCTAGGTAAAATGTAATGTCTGTGTGTATGTCTAGGTAAAATGTAATGTCTGTGTGTGTGTCTAGGTAAAATGTAATGTCTGTGTGTATGTCTAGGTAAAATGTAATGTCTGTGTGTGTATGTCTAGGTAAAATGTAATGTCTGTGTGTATGTCTAGGTAAAATGTAATGTCTGTGTGTATGTCTAGGTAAAATGTAATGTCTGTGTGTATGTCTAGGTAAAATGTAATGTCTGTGTGTATGTCTAGGTAAAATGTAATGTCTGTGTGTATGTCTAGGTAAAATGTAATGTCTGTGTGTGTATGTCTAGGTAAAATGTAATGTCTGTGTGTATGTCTAGGTAAAATGTAATGTCTGTGTGTATGTCTAGGTAAAATGTAATGTCTGTGTGTATGTCTAGGTAAAATGTAATGTCTGTGTGTGTGTTCTAGGTAAAATGTAATGTCTGTGTGTATGTCTAGGTAAAATGTAATGTCTGTGTGTATGTCTAGGTAAAATGTAATGTCTGTGTGTATGTCTAGGTAAAATGTAATGTCTGTGTGTATGTCTAGGTAAAATGTAATGTCTGTGTGTATGTCTAGGTAAAATGTAATGTCTGTGTGTGTATGTCTAGGTAAAATGTAATGTCTGTGTGTATGTCTAGGTAAAATGTAATGTCTGTGTGTATGTCTAGGTAAAATGTAATGTCTGTGTGTGTATGTCTAGGTAAAATGTAATGTCTGTGTGTATGTCTAGGTAAAATGTAATGTCTGTGTGTATGTCTAGGTAAAATGTAATGTCTGTGTGTGTATGTCTAGGTAAAATGTAATGTCTGTGTGTATGTCTAGGTAAAATGTAATGTCTGTGTGTATGTCTAGGTAAAATGTAATGTCTGTGTGTATGTCTAGGTAAAATGTAATGTCTGTGTGTATGTCTAGGTAAAATGTAATGTCTGTGTGTGATGTCTAGGTAAAATGTAATGTCTGTGTGTATGTCTAGGTAAAATGTAATGTCTGTGTGTATGTCTAGGTAAAATGTAATGTCTGTGTGTATGTCTAGGTAAAATGTAATGTCTGTGTGTATGTCTAGGTAAAATGTAATGTCTGTGTGTATGTCTAGGTAAAATGTAATGTCTGTGTGTGTATGTCTAGGTAAAATGTAATGTCTGTGTGTATGTCTAGGTAAAATGTAATGTCTGTGTGTATGTCTAGGTAAAATGTAATGTCTGTGTGTATGTCTAGGTAAAATGTAATGTCTGTGTGTGATGTCTAGGTAAAATGTAATGTCTGTGTGTATGTCTAGGTAAAATGTAATGTCTGTGTGTATGTCTAGGTAAAATGTAATGTCTGTGTGTGTGTCTAGGTAAAATGTAATGTCTGTGTGTGTATGTCTAGGTAAAATGTAATGTCTGTGTGTATGTCTAGGTAAAATGTAATGTCTGTGTGTATGTCTAGGTAAAATGTAATGTCTGTGTGTATGTCTAGGTAAAATGTAATGTCTGTGTGTATGTCTAGGTAAAATGTAATGTCTGTGTGTATGTCTAGGTAAAATGTAATGTCTGTGTGTAGTGTCTAGGTAAAATGTAATGTCTGTGTGTGATGTCTAGGTAAAATGTAATGTCTGTGTGTGTATGTCTAGGTAAAATGTAATGTCTGTGTGTATGTCTAGGTAAAATGTAATGTCTGTGTGTGTGTGTCTAGGTAAAATGTAATGTCTGTGTGTGATGTCTAGGTAAAATGTAATGTCTGTGTGTATGTCTAGGTAAAATGTAATGTCTGTGTGTATGTCTAGGTAAAATGTAATGTCTGTGTGTATGTCTAGGTAAAATGTAATGTCTGTGTGTATGTCTAGTTAAAATGTAATGTCTGTGTGTGTATGTCTAGGTAAAATGTAATGTCTGTGTGTGTATGTCTAGGTAAAATGTAATGTCTGTGTGTGTGTCTAGGTAAAATGTAATGTCTGTGTGTATGTCTAGGTAAAATGTAATGTCTGTGTGTATGTCTAGGTAAAATGTAATGTCTGTGTGTATGTCTAGGTAAAATGTAATGTCTGTGTGTATGTCTAGGTAAAATGTAATGTCTGTGTGTATGTCTAGGTAAAATGTAATGTCTGTGTGTATGTCTAGGTAAAATGTAATGTCTGTGTGTGTGTCTAGGTAAAATGTAATGTCTGTGTGTGTATGTCTAGGTAAAATGTAATGTCTGTGTGTATGTCTAGGTAAAATGTAATGTCTGTGTGTGTGTGTCTAGGTAAAATGTAATGTCTGTGTGTATGTCTAGGTAAAATGTAATGTCTGTGTGTATGTCTAGGTAAAATGTAATGTCTGTGTGTATGTCTAGGTAAAATGTAATGTCTGTGTGTATGTCTAGGTAAAATGTAATGTCTGTGTGTATGTCTAGGTAAAATGTCATGTCTGTGTGTATGTCTAGGTAAAATGTAATGTCTGTGTGTATGTCTAGGTAAAATGTAATGTCTGTGTGTATGTCTAGGTAAAATGTAATGTCTGTGTGTGTATGTCTAGGTAAAATGTAATGTCTGTGTGTGTGTATGTCTAGGTAAAATGTAATGTCTGTGTGTATGTCTAGGTAAAATGTAATGTCTGTGTGTGTGTGTCTAGGTAAAATGTAATGTCTGTGTGTATGTCTAGGTAAAATGTAATGTCTGTGTGTATGTCTAGGTAAAATGTAATGTCTGTGTGTATGTCTAGGTAAAATGTAATGTCTGTGTGTATGTCTAGGTAAAATGTAATGTCTGTGTGTATGTCTAGGTAAAATGTAATGTCTGTGTGTGTATGTCTAGGTAAAATGTAATGTCTGTGTGTATGTCTAGGTAAAATGTAATGTCTGTGTGTGTATGTCTAGGTAAAATGTAATGTCTGTGTGTATGTCTAGGTAAAATGTAATGTCTGTGTGTATGTCTAGGTAAAATGTAATGTCTGTGTGTGTATGTCTAGGTAAAATGTAATGTCTGTGTGTATGTCTAGGTAAAATGTAATGTCTGTGTGTATGTCTAGGTAAAATGTAATGTCTGTGTGTATGTCTAGGTAAAATGTAATGTCTGTGTGTATGTCTAGGTAAAATGTAATGTCTGTGTGTGTATGTCTAGGTAAAATGTAATGTCTGTGTGTATGTCTAGGTAAAATGTAATGTCTGTGTGTATGTCTAGGTAAAATGTAATGTCTGTGTGTGTGTTCTAGGTAAAATGTAATGTCTGTGTGTATGTCTAGGTAAAATGTAATGTCTGTGTGTATGTCTAGGTAAAATGTAATGTCTGTGTGTATGTCTAGGTAAAATGTAATGTCTGTGTGTATGTCTAGGTAAAATGTAATGTCTGTGTGTGTGTCTAGGTAAAATGTAATGTCTGTGTGTGTATGTCTAGGTAAAATGTAATGTCTGTGTGTATGTCTAGGTAAAATGTAATGTCTGTGTGTATGTCTAGGTAAAATGTAATGTCTGTGTGTATGTCTAGGTAAAATGTAATGTCTGTGTGTTATGTCTAGGTAAAATGTAATGTCTGTGTGTATGTCTAGGTAAAATGTAATGTCTGTGTGTATGTCTAGGTAAAATGTAATGTCTGTGTGTATGTCTAGGTAAAATGTAATGTCTGTGTGTATGTCTAGGTAAAATGTAATGTCTGTGTGTATGTCTAGGTAAAATGTAATGTCTGTGTGTGTGTGTCTAGGTAAAATGTAATGTCTGTGTGTATGTCTAGGTAAAATGTAATGTCTGTGTGTATGTCTAGGTAAAATGTAATGTCTGTGTGTATGTCTAGGTAAAATGTAATGTCTGTGTGTATGTCTAGGTAAAATGTAATGTCTGTGTGTGTATGTCTAGGTAAAATGTAATGTCTGTGTGTGTATGTCTAGGTAAAATGTAATGTCTGTGTGTATGTCTAGGTAAAATGTAATGTCTGTGTGTGTGTCTAGGTAAAATGTAATGTCTGTGTGTATGTCTAGGTAAAATGTAATGTCTGTGTGTATGTCTAGGTAAAATGTAATGTCTGTGTGTATGTCTAGGTAAAATGTAATGTCTGTGTGTATGTCTAGGTAAAATGTAATGTCTGTGTGTGTGTCTAGGTAAAATGTAATGTCTGTGTGTGATGTCTAGGTAAAATGTAATGTCTGTGTGTGATGTCTAGGTAAAATGTAATGTCTGTGTGTATGTCTAGGTAAAATGTAATGTCTGTGTGTGTATGTCTAGGTAAAATGTAATGTCTGTGTGTGTATGTCTAGGTAAAATGTAATGTCTGTGTGTATGTCTAGGTAAAATGTAATGTCTGTGTGTGTGTCTAGGTAAAATGTAATGTCTGTGTGTATGTCTAGGTAAAATGTAATGTCTGTGTGTATGTCTAGGTAAAATGTAATGTCTGTGTGTATGTCTAGGTAAAATGTAATGTCTGTGTGTATGTCTAGGTAAAATGTAATGTCTGTGTGTGTGTCTAGGTAAAATGTAATGTCTGTGTGTGATGTCTAGGTAAAATGTAATGTCTGTGTGTATGTCTAGGTAAAATGTAATGTCTGTGTGTATGTCTAGGTAAAATGTAATGTCTGTGTGTGTATGTCTAGGTAAAATGTAATGTCTGTGTGTGATGTCTAGGTAAAATGTAATGTCTGTGTGTATGTCTAGGTAAAATGTAATGTCTGTGTGTATGTCTAGGTAAAATGTAATGTCTGTGTGTATGTCTAGGTAAAATGTAATGTCTGTGTGTATGTCTAGGTAAAATGTAATGTCTGTGTGTATGTCTAGGTAAAATGTAATGTCTGTGTGTGTGTCTAGGTAAAATGTAATGTCTGTGTGTGTATGTCTAGGTAAAATGTAATGTCTGTGTGTGTTGTCTAGGTAAAATGTAATGTCTGTGTGTATGTCTAGGTAAAATGTAATGTCTGTGTGTATGTCTAGGTAAAATGTAATGTCTGTGTGTATGTCTAGGTAAAATGTAATGTCTGTGTGTATGTCTAGGTAAAATGTAATGTCTGTGTGTATGTCTAGGTAAAATGTAATGTCTGTGTGTATGTCTAGGTAAAATGTAATGTCTGTGTGTATGTCTAGGTAAAATGTAATGTCTGTGTGTATGTCTAGGTAAAATGTAATGTCTGTGTGTGTATGTCTAGGTAAAATGTAATGTCTGTGTGTGTATGTCTAGGTAAAATGTAATGTCTGTGTGTGTGTGTGTATGTCTAGGTAAAATGTAATGTCTGTGTGTATGTCTAGGTAAAATGTAATGTCTGTGTGTATGTCTAGGTAAAATGTAATGTCTGTGTGTGTATGTCTAGGTAAAATGTAATGTCTGTGTGTATGTCTAGGTAAAATGTAATGTCTGTGTGTATGTCTAGGTAAAATGTAATGTCTGTGTGTATGTCTAGGTAAAATGTAATGTCTGTGTGTATGTCTAGGTAAAATGTAATGTCTGTGTGTATGTCTAGGTAAAATGTAATGTCTGTGTGTATGTCTAGGTAAAATGTAATGTCTGTGTGTGTGTCTAGGTAAAATGTAATGTCTGTGTGTGTATGTCTAGGTAAAATGTAATGTCTGTGTGTATGTCTAGGTAAAATGTAATGTCTGTGTGTATGTCTAGGTAAAATGTAATGTCTGTGTGTATGTCTAGGTAAAATGTAATGTCTGTGTGTGTGTGTCTAGGTAAAATGTAATGTCTGTGTGTATGTCTAGGTAAAATGTAATGTCTGTGTGTATGTCTAGGTAAAATGTAATGTCTGTGTGTATGTCTAGGTAAAATGTAATGTCTGTGTGTATGTCTAGGTAAAATGTAATGTCTGTGTGTATGTCTAGGTAAAATGTAATGTCTGTGTGTATGTCTAGGTAAAATGTAATGTCTGTGTGTATGTCTAGGTAAAATGTAATGTCTGTGTGTATGTCTAGGTAAAATGTAATGTCTGTGTGTGTATGTCTAGGTAAAATGTAATGTCTGTGTGTATGTCTAGGTAAAATGTAATGTCTGTGTGTATGTCTAGGTAAAATGTAATGTCTGTGTGTATGTCTAGGTAAAATGTAATGTCTGTGTGTATGTCTAGGTAAAATGTAATGTCTGTGTGTGTATGTCTAGGTAAAATGTAATGTCTGTGTGTATGTCTAGGTAAAATGTAATGTCTGTGTGTATGTCTAGGTAAAATGTAATGTCTGTGTGTGTATGTCTAGGTAAAATGTAATGTCTGTGTGTATGTCTAGGTAAAATGTAATGTCTGTGTGTATGTCTAGGTAAAATGTAATGTCTGTGTGTATGTCTAGGTAAAATGTAATGTCTGTGTGTATGTCTAGGTAAAATGTAATGTCTGTGTGTATGTCTAGGTAAAATGTAATGTCTGTGTGTGTATGTCTAGGTAAAATGTAATGTCTGTGTGTATGTCTAGGTAAAATGTAATGTCTGTGTGTATGTCTAGGTAAAATGTAATGTCTGTGTGTATGTCTAGGTAAAATGTAATGTCTGTGTGTATGTCTAGGTAAAATGTAATGTCTGTGTGTATGTCTAGGTAAAATGTAATGTCTGTGTGTATGTCTAGGTAAAATGTAATGTCTGTGTGTATGTCTAGGTAAAATGTAATGTCTGTGTGTATGTCTAGGTAAAATGTAATGTCTGTGTGTGATGTCTAGGTAAAATGTAATGTCTGTGTGTATGTCTAGGTAAAATGTAATGTCTGTGTGTGTATGTCTAGGTAAAATGTAATGTCTGTGTGTATGTCTAGGTAAAATGTAATGTCTGTGTGTATGTCTAGGTAAAATGTAATGTCTGTGTGTATGTCTAGGTAAAATGTAATGTCTGTGTGTGTATGTCTAGGTAAAATGTAATGTCTGTGTGTATGTCTAGGTAAAATGTAATGTCTGTGTGTGATGTCTAGGTAAAATGTAATGTCTGTGTGTATGTCTAGGTAAAATGTAATGTCTGTGTGTGTATGTCTAGGTAAAATGTAATGTCTGTGTGTATGTCTAGGTAAAATGTAATGTCTGTGTGTATGTCTAGGTAAAATGTAATGTCTGTGTGTATGTCTAGGTAAAATGTAATGTCTGTGTGTATGTCTAGGTAAAATGTAATGTCTGTGTGTGTGTGTGTCTAGGTAAAATGTAATGTCTGTGTGTATGTCTAGGTAAAATGTAATGTCTGTGTGTATGTCTAGGTAAAATGTAATGTCTGTGTGTATGTCTAGGTAAAATGTAATGTCTGTGTGTATGTCTAGGTAAAATGTAATGTCTGTGTGTGTGTGTCTAGGTAAAATGTAATGTCTGTGTGTGTATGTCTAGGTAAAATGTAATGTCTGTGTGTGTGTCTAGGTAAAATGTAATGTCTGTGTGTATGTCTAGGTAAAATGTAATGTCTGTGTGTATGTCTAGGTAAAATGTAATGTCTGTGTGTATGTCTAGGTAAAATGTAATGTCTGTGTGTGTGTCTAGGTAAAATGTAATGTCTGTGTGTGTATGTCTAGGTAAAATGTAATGTCTGTGTGTATGTCTAGGTAAAATGTAATGTCTGTGTTTATGTCTAGGTAAAATGTAATGTCTGTGTGTGTGTCTAGGTAAAATGTAATGTCTGTGTGTGTATGTCTAGGTAAAATGTAATGTCTGTGTGTGTGTCTAGGTAAAATGTAATGTCTGTGTGTGTATGTCTAGGTAAAATGTAATGTCTGTGTGTATGTCTAGGTAAAATGTAATGTCTGTGTGTATGTCTAGGTAAAATGTAATGTCTGTGTGTGATGTCTAGGTAAAATGTAATGTCTGTGTGTGTATGTCTAGGTAAAATGTAATGTCTGTGTGTATGTCTAGGTAAAATGTAATGTCTGTGTGTATGTCTAGGTAAAATGTAATGTCTGTGTGTATGTCTAGGTAAAATGTAATGTCTGTGTGTATGTCTAGGTAAAATGTAATGTCTGTGTGTATGTCTAGGTAAAATGTAATGTCTGTGTGTATGTCTAGGTAAAATGTAATGTCTGTGTGTATGTCTAGGTAAAATGTAATGTCTGTGTGTGTGTGTCTAGGTAAAATGTAATGTCTGTGTGTGTATGTCTAGGTAAAATGTAATGTCTGTGTGTATGTCTAGGTAAAATGTAATGTCTGTGTGTGTATGTCTAGGTAAAATGTAATGTCTGTGTGTGTATGTCTAGGTAAAATGTAATGTCTGTGTGTATTGTCTAGGTAAAATGTAATGTCTGTGTGTATGTCTAGGTAAAATGTAATGTCTGTGTGTATGTCTAGGTAAAATGTAATGTCTGTGTGTATGTCTAGGTAAAATGTAATGTCTGTGTGTGTATGTCTAGGTAAAATGTAATGTCTGTGTGTATGTCTAGGTAAAATGTAATGTCTGTGTGTATGTCTAGGTAAAATGTAATGTCTGTGTGTATGTCTAGGTAAAATGTAATGTCTGTGTGTATGTCTAGGTAAAATGTAATGTCTGTGTGTATGTCTAGGTAAAATGTAATGTCTGTGTGTATGTCTAGGTAAAATGTAATGTCTGTGTGTGTGTGTCTAGGTAAAATGTAATGTCTGTGTGTATGTCTAGGTAAAATGTAATGTCTGTGTGTATGTCTAGGTAAAATGTAATGTCTGTGTGTATGTCTAGGTAAAATGTAATGTCTGTGTGTATGTCTAGGTAAAATGTAATGTCTGTGTGTGATGTCTAGGTAAAATGTAATGTCTGTGTGTATGTCTAGGTAAAATGTAATGTCTGTGTGTATGTCTAGGTAAAATGTAATGTCTGTGTGTATGTCTAGGTAAAATGTAATGTCTGTGTGTATGTCTAGGTAAAATGTAATGTCTGTGTGTGTATGTCTAGGTAAAATGTAATGTCTGTGTGTATGTCTAGGTAAAATGTAATGTCTGTGTGTGATGTCTAGGTAAAATGTAATGTCTGTGTGTGTATGTCTAGGTAAAATGTAATGTCTGTGTGTATGTCTAGGTAAAATGTAATGTCTGTGTGTATGTCTAGGTAAAATGTAATGTCTGTGTGTATGTCTAGGTAAAATGTAATGTCTGTGTGTGTGTGTCTAGGTAAAATGTAATGTCTGTGTGTATGTCTAGGTAAAATGTAATGTCTGTGTGTATGTCTAGGTAAAATGTAATGTCTGTGTGTATGTCTAGGTAAAATGTAATGTCTGTGTGTATGTCTAGGTAAAATGTAATGTCTGTGTGTATGTCTAGGTAAAATGTAATGTCTGTGTGTATGTCTAGGTAAAATGTAATGTCTGTGTGTATGTCTAGGTAAAATGTAATGTCTGTGTGTATGTCTAGGTAAAATGTAATGTCTGTGTGTATGTCTAGGTAAAATGTAATGTCTGTGTGTATGTCTAGGTAAAATGTAATGTCTGTGTGTATGTCTAGGTAAAATGTAATGTCTGTGTGTGATGTCTAGGTAAAATGTAATGTCTGTGTGTATGTCTAGGTAAAATGTAATGTCTGTGTGTATGTCTAGGTAAAATGTAATGTCTGTGTGTATGTCTAGGTAAAATGTAATGTCTGTGTGTATGTCTAGGTAAAATGTAATGTCTGTGTGTATGTCTAGGTAAAATGTAATGTCTGTGTGTATGTCTAGGTAAAATGTAATGTCTGTGTGTATGTCTAGGTAAAATGTAATGTCTGTGTGTGTGTCTAGGTAAAATGTAATGTCTGTGTGTGTATGTCTAGGTAAAATGTAATGTCTGTGTGTATGTCTAGGTAAAATGTAATGTCTGTGTGTATGTCTAGGTAAAATGTAATGTCTGTGTGTATGTCTAGGTAAAATGTAATGTCTGTGTGTATGTCTAGGTAAAATGTAATGTCTGTGTGTATGTCTAGGTAAAATGTAATGTCTGTGTGTATGTCTAGGTAAAATGTAATGTCTGTGTGTATGTCTAGGTAAAATGTAATGTCTGTGTGTGATGTCTAGGTAAAATGTAATGTCTGTGTGTATGTCTAGGTAAAATGTAATGTCTGTGTGTGTATGTCTAGGTAAAATGTAATGTCTGTGTGTATGTCTAGGTAAAATGTAATGTCTGTGTGTATGTCTAGGTAAAATGTAATGTCTGTGTGTGATGTCTAGGTAAAATGTAATGTCTGTGTGTGTGTGTCTAGGTAAAATGTAATGTCTGTGTGTATGTCTAGGTAAAATGTAATGTCTGTGTGTGTATGTCTAGGTAAAATGTAATGTCTGTGTGTATGTCTAGGTAAAATGTAATGTCTGTGTGTGTATGTATGTCTAGGTAAAATGTAATGTCTGTGTGTGATGTCTAGGTAAAATGTAATGTCTGTGTGTATGTCTAGGTAAAATGTAATGTCTGTGTGTGTGTGTCTAGGTAAAATGTAATGTCTGTGTGTATGTCTAGGTAAAATGTAATGTCTGTGTGTATGTCTAGGTAAAATGTAATGTCTGTGTGTATGTCTAGGTAAAATGTAATGTCTGTGTGTATGTCTAGTTAAAATGTAATGTCTGTGTGTGTGTCTAGGTAAAATGTAATGTCTGTGTGTGTATGTCTAGGTAAAATGTAATGTCTGTGTGTATGTCTAGGTAAAATGTAATGTCTGTGTGTATGTCTAGGTAAAATGTAATGTCTGTGTGTGTATGTCTAGGTAAAATGTAATGTCTGTGTGTGTGTATGTCTAGGTAAAATGTAATGTCTGTGTGTATGTCTAGGTAAAATGTAATGTCTGTGTGTGTGTGTCTAGGTAAAATGTAATGTCTGTGTGTATGTCTAGGTAAAATGTCATGTCTGTGTGTATGTCTAGGTAAAATGTAATGTCTGTGTGTATGTCTAGGTAAAATGTAATGTCTGTGTGTATGTCTAGTTAAAATGTAATGTCTGTGTGTGTGTCTAGGTAAAATGTAATGTCTGTGTGTGTATGTCTAGGTAAAATGTAATGTCTGTGTGTATGTCTAGGTAAAATGTAATGTCTGTGTGTATGTCTAGGTAAAATGTAATGTCTGTGTGTATGTCTAGGTAAAATGTAATGTCTGTGTGTGTGTCTAGGTAAAATGTAATGTCTGTGTGTATGTCTAGGTAAAATGTAATGTCTGTGTGTATGTCTAGGTAAAATGTAATGTCTGTGTGTATGTCTAGGTAAAATGTAATGTCTGTGTGTGTGTGTCTAGGTAAAATGTAATGTCTGTGTGTATGTCTAGGTAAAATGTAATGTCTGTGTGTGTATGTCTAGGTAAAATGTAATGTCTGTGTGTATGTCTAGGTAAAATGTAATGTCTGTGTGTATGTCTAGGTAAAATGTAATGTCTGTGTGTATGTCTAGGTAAAATGTAATGTCTGTGTGTATGTCTAGGTAAAATGTAATGTCTGTGTGTATGTCTAGGTAAAATGTAATGTCTGTGTGTATGTCTAGGTAAAATGTAATGTCTGTGTGTATGTCTAGGTAAAATGTAATGTCTGTGTGTATGTCTAGGTAAAATGTAATGTCTGTGTGTATGTCTAGGTAAAATGTAATGTCTGTGTGTATGTCTAGGTAAAATGTAATGTCTGTGTGTATGTCTAGGTAAAATGTAATGTCTGTGTGTGTATGTCTAGGTAAAATGTAATGTCTGTGTGTATGTCTAGGTAAAATGTAATGTCTGTGTGTATGTCTAGGTAAAATGTAATGTCTGTGTGTGATGTCTAGGTAAAATGTAATGTCTGTGTGTGATGTCTAGGTAAAATGTAATGTCTGTGTGTATGTCTAGGTAAAATGTAATGTCTGTGTGTGTATGTCTAGGTAAAATGTAATGTCTGTGTGTATGTCTAGGTAAAATGTAATGTCTGTGTGTATGTCTAGGTAAAATGTAATGTCTGTGTGTATGTCTAGGTAAAATGTAATGTCTGTGTGTATGTCTAGGTAAAATGTAATGTCTGTGTGTATGTCTAGGTAAAATGTAATGTCTGTGTGTATGTCTAGGTAAAATGTAATGTCTGTGTGTATGTCTAGGTAAAATGTAATGTCTGTGTGTGTATGTCTAGGTAAAATGTAATGTCTGTGTGTGTATGTCTAGGTAAAATGTAATGTCTGTGTGTATGTCTAGGTAAAATGTAATGTCTGTGTGTGTATGTCTAGGTAAAATGTAATGTCTGTGTGTATGTCTAGGTAAAATGTAATGTCTGTGTGTATGTCTAGGTAAAATGTAATGTCTGTGTGTATGTCTAGGTAAAATGTAATGTCTGTGTGTGTGTCTAGGTAAAATGTAATGTCTGTGTGTGTATGTCTAGGTAAAATGTAATGTCTGTGTGTATGTCTAGGTAAAATGTAATGTCTGTGTGTATGTCTAGGTAAAATGTAATGTCTGTGTGTATGTCTAGGTAAAATGTAATGTCTGTGTGTGTATGTCTAGGTAAAATGTAATGTCTGTGTGTATGTCTAGGTAAAATGTAATGTCTGTGTGTATGTCTAGGTAAAATGTAATGTCTGTGTGTATGTCTAGGTAAAATGTAATGTCTGTGTGTATGTCTAGGTAAAATGTAATGTCTGTGTGTATGTCTAGGTAAAATGTAATGTCTGTGTGTGATGTCTAGGTAAAATGTAATGTCTGTGTGTGTATGTCTAGGTAAAATGTAATGTCTGTGTGTTGTCTAGGTAAAATGTAATGTCTGTGTGTATGTCTAGGTAAAATGTAATGTCTGTGTGTATGTCTAGGTAAAATGTAATGTCTGTGTGTATGTCTAGGTAAAATGTAATGTCTGTGTGTATGTCTAGGTAAAATGTAATGTCTGTGTGTATGTCTAGGTAAAATGTAATGTCTGTGTGTGTATGTCTAGGTAAAATGTAATGTCTGTGTGTATGTCTAGGTAAAATGTAATGTCTGTGTGTATGTCTAGGTAAAATGTAATGTCTGTGTGTATGTCTAGGTAAAATGTAATGTCTGTGTGTGTGTATGTCTAGGTAAAATGTAATGTCTGTGTGTATGTCTAGGTAAAATGTAATGTCTGTGTGTATGTCTAGGTAAAATGTAATGTCTGTGTGTGTATGTCTAGGTAAAATGTAATGTCTGTGTGTGTATGTCTAGGTAAAATGTAATGTCTGTGTGTATGTCTAGGTAAAATGTAATGTCTGTGTGTGTGTGTCTAGGTAAAATGTAATGTCTGTGTGTATGTCTAGGTAAAATGTCATGTCTGTGTGTATGTCTAGGTAAAATGTAATGTCTGTGTGTATGTCTAGGTAAAATGTAATGTCTGTGTGTATGTCTAGTTAAAATGTAATGTCTGTGTGTGTGTCTAGGTAAAATGTAATGTCTGTGTGTGTATGTCTAGGTAAAATGTAATGTCTGTGTGTATGTCTAGGTAAAATGTAATGTCTGTGTGTATGTCTAGGTAAAATGTAATGTCTGTGTGTGTATGTCTAGGTAAAATGTAATGTCTGTGTGTGTGTCTAGGTAAAATGTAATGTCTGTGTGTATGTCTAGGTAAAATGTAATGTCTGTGTGTATGTCTAGGTAAAATGTAATGTCTGTGTGTGTATGTCTAGGTAAAATGTAATGTCTGTGTGTATGTCTAGGTAAAATGTAATGTCTGTGTGTGATGTCTAGGTAAAATGTAATGTCTGTGTGTATGTCTAGGTAAAATGTAATGTCTGTGTGTATGTCTAGGTAAAATGTAATGTCTGTGTGTATGTCTAGGTAAAATGTAATGTCTGTGTGTATGTCTAGGTAAAATGTAATGTCTGTGTGTATGTCTAGGTAAAATGTAATGTCTGTGTGTGATGTCTAGGTAAAATGTAATGTCTGTGTGTTATGTCTAGGTAAAATGTAATGTCTGTGTGTATGTCTAGGTAAAATGTAATGTCTGTGTGTGATGTCTAGGTAAAATGTAATGTCTGTGTGTGATGTCTAGGTAAAATGTAATGTCTGTGTGTATGTCTAGGTAAAATGTAATGTCTGTGTGTATGTCTAGGTAAAATGTAATGTCTGTGTGTGTATGTCTAGGTAAAATGTAATGTCTGTGTGTATGTCTAGGTAAAATGTAATGTCTGTGTGTGATGTCTAGGTAAAATGTAATGTCTGTGTGTATGTCTAGGTAAAATGTAATGTCTGTGTGTATGTCTAGGTAAAATGTAATGTCTGTGTGTATGTCTAGGTAAAATGTAATGTCTGTGTGTGATGTCTAGGTAAAATGTAATGTCTGTGTGTGTATGTCTAGGTAAAATGTAATGTCTGTGTGTATGTCTAGGTAAAATGTAATGTCTGTGTGTGTATGTCTAGGTAAAATGTAATGTCTGTGTGTGTATGTCTAGGTAAAATGTAATGTCTGTGTGTATGTCTAGGTAAAATGTAATGTCTGTGTGTGTATGTCTAGGTAAAATGTAATGTCTGTGTGTGTGTCTAGGTAAAATGTAATGTCTGTGTGTGTGTGTCTAGGTAAAATGTAATGTCTGTGTGTATGTCTAGGTAAAATGTAATGTCTGTGTGTATGTCTAGGTAAAATGTAATGTCTGTGTGTATGTCTAGGTAAAATGTAATGTCTGTGTGTATGTCTAGGTAAAATGTAATGTCTGTGTGTGTGTCTAGGTAAAATGTAATGTCTGTGTGTGATGTCTAGGTAAAATGTAATGTCTGTGTGTATGTCTAGGTAAAATGTAATGTCTGTGTGTATGTCTAGGTAAAATGTAATGTCTGTGTGTGTATGTCTAGGTAAAATGTAATGTCTGTGTGTGTATGTCTAGGTAAAATGTAATGTCTGTGTGTATGTCTAGGTAAAATGTAATGTCTGTGTGTATGTCTAGGTAAAATGTAATGTCTGTGTGTATGTCTAGGTAAAATGTAATGTCTGTGTGTTGTGTCTAGGTAAAATGTAATGTCTGTGTGTGTATGTCTAGGTAAAATGTAATGTCTGTGTGTATGTCTAGGTAAAATGTAATGTCTGTGTGTATGTCTAGGTAAAATGTAATGTCTGTGTGTATGTCTAGGTAAAATGTAATGTCTGTGTGTATGTCTAGGTAAAATGTAATGTCTGTGTGTATGTCTAGGTAAAATGTAATGTCTGTGTGTGTATGTCTAGGTAAAATGTAATGTCTGTGTGTATGTCTAGGTAAAATGTAATGTCTGTGTGTATGTCTAGGTAAAATGTAATGTCTGTGTGTATGTCTAGGTAAAATGTAATGTCTGTGTGTATGTCTAGGTAAAATTTAATGTCTGTGTGTGTATGTCTAGGTAAAATGTAATGTCTGTGTGTATGTCTAGGTAAAATGTAATGTCTGTGTGTATGTCTAGGTAAAATGTAATGTCTGTGTGTATGTCTAGGTAAAATGTAATGTCTGTGTGTATGTCTAGGTAAAATGTAATGTCTGTGTGTATGTCTAGGTAAAATGTAATGTCTGTGTGTATGTCTAGGTAAAATGTAATGTCTGTGTGTGTGTCTAGGTAAAATGTAATGTCTGTGTGTGTATGTCTAGGTAAAATGTAATGTCTGTGTGTATGTCTAGGTAAAATGTAATGTCTGTGTGTATGTCTAGGTAAAATGTAATGTCTGTGTGTATGTCTAGGTAAAATGTAATGTCTGTGTGTATGTCTAGGTAAAATGTAATGTCTGTGTGTATGTCTAGGTAAAATGTAATGTCTGTGTGTGTATGTCTAGGTAAAATGTAATGTCTGTGTGTATGTCTAGGTAAAATGTAATGTCTGTGTGTATGTCTAGGTAAAATGTAATGTCTGTGTGTATGTCTAGGTAAAATGTAATGTCTGTGTGTATGTCTAGGTAAAATGTAATGTCTGTGTGTATGTCTAGGTAAAATGTAATGTCTGTGTGTGTATGTCTAGGTAAAATGTAATGTCTGTGTGTATGTCTAGGTAAAATGTAATGTCTGTGTGTATGTCTAGGTAAAATGTAATGTCTGTGTGTGATGTCTAGGTAAAATGTAATGTCTGTGTGTATGTCTAGGTAAAATGTAATGTCTGTGTGTATGTCTAGGTAAAATGTAATGTCTGTGTGTATGTCTAGGTAAAATGTAATGTCTGTGTGTATGTCTAGGTAAAATGTAATGTCTGTGTGTGATGTCTAGGTAAAATGTAATGTCTGTGTGTGTATGTCTAGGTAAAATGTAATGTCTGTGTGTATGTCTAGGTAAAATGTAATGTCTGTGTGTGTATGTCTAGGTAAAATGTAATGTCTGTGTGTATGTCTAGGTAAAATGTAATGTCTGTGTGTATGTCTAGGTAAAATGTAATGTCTGTGTGTATGTCTAGGTAAAATGTAATGTCTGTGTGTATGTCTAGGTAAAATGTAATGTCTGTGTGTATGTCTAGGTAAAATGTAATGTCTGTGTGTGTGTGTCTAGGTAAAATGTAATGTCTGTGTGTATGTCTAGGTAAAATGTAATGTCTGTGTGTATGTCTAGGTAAAATGTAATGTCTGTGTGTATGTCTAGGTAAAATGTAATGTCTGTGTGTGTGTATGTCTAGGTAAAATGTAATGTCTGTGTGTATGTCTAGGTAAAATGTAATGTCTGTGTGTGTGTGTCTAGGTAAAATGTAATGTCTGTGTGTATGTCTAGGTAAAATGTAATGTCTGTGTGTATGTCTAGGTAAAATGTAATGTCTGTGTGTATGTCTAGGTAAAATGTAATGTCTGTGTGTATGTCTAGGTAAAATGTAATGTCTGTGTGTGTATGTCTAGGTAAAATGTAATGTCTGTGTGTATGTCTAGGTAAAATGTAATGTCTGTGTGTATGTCTAGGTAAAATGTAATGTCTGTGTGTATGTCTAGGTAAAATGTAATGTCTGTGTGTGATGTCTAGGTAAAATGTAATGTCTGTGTGTATGTCTAGGTAAAATGTAATGTCTGTGTGTATGTCTAGGTAAAATGTAATGTCTGTGTGTGTATGTCTAGGTAAAATGTAATGTCTGTGTGTATGTCTAGGTAAAATGTAATGTCTGTGTGTGTGTCTAGGTAAAATGTAATGTCTGTGTGTATGTCTAGGTAAAATGTAATGTCTGTGTGTGTATGTCTAGGTAAAATGTAATGTCTGTGTGTATGTCTAGGTAAAATGTAATGTCTGTGTGTGTGTGTCTAGGTAAAATGTAATGTCTGTGTGTATGTCTAGGTAAAATGTAATGTCTGTGTGTATGTCTAGGTAAAATGTAATGTCTGTGTGTATGTCTAGGTAAAATGTAATGTCTGTGTGTATGTCTAGGTAAAATGTAATGTCTGTGTGTATGTCTAGGTAAAATGTAATGTCTGTGTGTATGTCTAGGTAAAATGTAATGTCTGTGTGTATGTCTAGGTAAAATGTAATGTCTGTGTGTATCTCTAGGTAAAATGTAATGTCTGTGTGTGTGTCTAGGTAAAATGTAATGTCTGTGTGTGTGTATGTCTAGGTAAAATGTAATGTCTGTGTGTGTGTCTAGGTAAAATGTAATGTCTGTGTGTGTATGTCTATGTAAAATGTAATGTCTGTGTGTGTGTCTAGGTAAAATGTAATGTCTGTGTGTATGTCTAGGTAAAATGTAATGTCTGTGTGTATGTCTAGGTAAAATGTAATGTCTGTGTGTATGTCTAGGTAAAATGTAATGTCTGTGTGTGTGTGTCTAGGTAAAATGTAATGTCTGTGTGTATGTCTAGGTAAAATGTAATGTCTGTGTGTATGTCTAGGTAAAATGTAATGTCTGTGTGTATGTCTAGGTAAAATGTAATGTCTGTGTGTATGTCTAGGTAAAATGTAATGTCTGTGTGTGTGTCTAGGTAAAATGTAATGTCTGTGTGTATGTCTAGGTAAAATGTAATGTCTGTGTGTATGTCTAGGTAAAATGTAATGTCTGTGTGTATGTCTAGGTAAAATGTAATGTCTGTGTGTATGTCTAGGTAAAATGTAATGTCTGTGTGTATGTCTAGGTAAAATGTAATGTCTGTGTGTATGTCTAGGTAAAATGTAATGTCTGTGTGTGTATGTCTAGGTAAAATGTAATGTCTGTGTGTATGTCTAGGTAAAATGTAATGTCTGTGTGTATGTCTAGGTAAAATGTAATGTCTGTGTGTGTGTCTAGGTAAAATGTAATGTCTGTGTGTATGTCTAGGTAAAATGTAATGTCTGTGTGTATGTCTAGGTAAAATGTAATGTCTGTGTGTATGTCTAGGTAAAATGTAATGTCTGTGTGTATGTCTAGGTAAAATGTAATGTCTGTGTGTGTGTCTAGGTAAAATGTAATGTCTGTGTGTGTATGTCTAGGTAAAATGTAATGTCTGTGTGTATGTCTAGGTAAAATGTAATGTCTGTGTGTATGTCTAGGTAAAATGTAATGTCTGTGTGTGTATGTCTAGGTAAAATGTAATGTCTGTGTGTGTATGTCTAGGTAAAATGTAATGTCTGTGTGTATGTCTAGGTAAAATGTAATGTCTGTGTGTATGTCTAGGTAAAATGTAATGTCTGTGTGTATGTCTAGGTAAAATGTAATGTCTGTGTGTATGTCTAGGTAAAATGTAATGTCTGTGTGTATGTCTAGGTAAAATGTAATGTCTGTGTGTGATGTCTAGGTAAAATGTAATGTCTGTGTGTATGTCTAGGTAAAATGTAATGTCTGTGTGTGTGTCTAGGTAAAATGTAATGTCTGTGTGTATGTCTAGGTAAAATGTAATGTCTGTGTGTGTATGTCTAGGTAAAATGTAATGTCTGTGTGTATGTCTAGGTAAAATGTAATGTCTGTGTGTATGTCTAGGTAAAATGTAATGTCTGTGTGTTATGTCTAGGTAAAATGTAATGTCTGTGTGTGTATGTCTAGGTAAAATGTAATGTCTGTGTGTGTATGTCTAGGTAAAATGTAATGTCTGTGTGTATGTCTAGGTAAAATGTAATGTCTGTGTGTATGTCTAGGTAAAATGTAATGTCTGTGTGTATGTCTAGGTAAAATGTAATGTCTGTGTGTGTGTCTAGGTAAAATGTAATGTCTGTGTGTGTATGTCTAGGTAAAATGTAATGTCTGTGTGTATGTCTAGGTAAAATGTAATGTCTGTGTGTATGTCTAGGTAAAATGTAATGTCTGTGTGTGTATGTCTAGGTAAAATGTAATGTCTGTGTGTATGTCTAGGTAAAATGTAATGTCTGTGTGTATGTCTAGGTAAAATGTAATGTCTGTGTGTATGTCTAGGTAAAATGTAATGTCTGTGTGTGTATGTCTAGGTAAAATGTAATGTCTGTGTGTATGTCTAGGTAAAATGTAATGTCTGTGTGTATGTCTAGGTAAAATGTAATGTCTGTGTGTATGTCTAGGTAAAATGTAATGTCTGTGTGTATGTCTAGGTAAAATGTAATGTCTGTGTGTGTTATGTCTAGGTAAAATGTAATGTCTGTGTGTATGTCTAGGTAAAATGTAATGTCTGTGTGTGTATGTCTAGGTAAAATGTAATGTCTGTGTGTATGTCTAGGTAAAATGTAATGTCTGTGTGTGTGTCTAGGTAAAATGTAATGTCTGTGTGTATGTCTAGGTAAAATGTAATGTCTGTGTGTGTGTGTCTAGGTAAAATGTAATGTCTGTGTGTATGTCTAGGTAAAATGTAATGTCTGTGTGTATGTCTAGGTAAAATGTAATGTCTGTGTGTATGTCTAGGTAAAATGTAATGTCTGTGTGTGATGTCTAGGTAAAATGTAATGTCTGTGTGTATGTCTAGGTAAAATGTAATGTCTGTGTGTATGTCTAGGTAAAATGTAATGTCTGTGTGTGATGTCTAGGTAAAATGTAATGTCTGTGTGTATGTCTAGGTAAAATGTAATGTCTGTGTGTATGTCTAGGTAAAATGTAATGTCTGTGTGTATGTCTAGGTAAAATGTAATGTCTGTGTGTATGTCTAGGTAAAATGTAATGTCTGTGTGTGTATGTCTAGGTAAAATGTAATGTCTGTGTGTATGTCTAGGTAAAATGTAATGTCTGTGTGTATGTCTAGGTAAAATGTAATGTCTGTGTGTATGTCTAGGTAAAATGTAATGTCTGTGTGTATGTCTAGGTAAAATGTAATGTCTGTGTGTATGTCTAGGTAAAATGTAATGTCTGTGTGTATGTCTAGGTAAAATGTAATGTCTGTGTGTATGTCTAGGTAAAATGTAATGTCTGTGTGTATGTCTAGGTAAAATGTAATGTCTGTGTGTATGTCTAGGTAAAATGTAATGTCTGTGTGTATGTCTAGGTAAAATGTAATGTCTGTGTGTGTATGTCTAGGTAAAATGTAATGTCTGTGTGTATGTCTAGGTAAAATGTAATGTCTGTGTGTGATGTCTAGGTAAAATGTAATGTCTGTGTGTATGTCTAGGTAAAATGTAATGTCTGTGTGTATGTCTAGGTAAAATGTAATGTCTGTGTGTATGTCTAGGTAAAATGTAATGTCTGTGTGTATGTCTAGGTAAAATGTAATGTCTGTGTGTATGTCTAGGTAAAATGTAATGTCTGTGTGTGTATGTCTAGGTAAAATGTAATGTCTGTGTGTATGTCTAGGTAAAATGTAATGTCTGTGTGTGTGTCTAGGTAAAATGTAATGTCTGTGTGTGTATGTCTAGGTAAAATGTAATGTCTGTGTGTATGTCTAGGTAAAATGTAATGTCTGTGTGTGTGTCTAGGTAAAATGTAATGTCTGTGTGTATGTCTAGGTAAAATGTAATGTCTGTGTGTATGTCTAGGTAAAATGTAATGTCTGTGTGTATGTCTAGGTAAAATGTAATGTCTGTGTGTGTATGTCTAGGTAAAATGTAATGTCTGTGTGTGTGTATGTCTAGGTAAAATGTAATGTCTGTGTGTATGTCTAGGTAAAATGTAATGTCTGTGTGTGTGTGTCTAGGTAAAATGTAATGTCTGTGTGTATGTCTAGGTAAAATGTAATGTCTGTGTGTATGTCTAGGTAAAATGTAATGTCTGTGTGTATGTCTAGGTAAAATGTAATGTCTGTGTGTATGTCTAGGTAAAATGTAATGTCTGTGTGTGTGTCTAGGTAAAATGTAATGTCTGTGTGTGTATGTCTAGGTAAAATGTAATGTCTGTGTGTGTGTCTAGGTAAAATGTAATGTCTGTGTGTATGTCTAGGTAAAATGTAATGTCTGTGTGTATGTCTAGGTAAAATGTAATGTCTGTGTGTATGTCTAGGTAAAATGTAATGTCTGTGTGTGTGTCTAGGTAAAATGTAATGTCTGTGTGTATGTCTAGGTAAAATGTAATGTCTGTGTGTATGTCTAGGTAAAATGTAATGTCTGTGTGTATGTCTAGGTAAAATGTAATGTCTGTGTGTATGTCTAGGTAAAATGTAATGTCTGTGTGTGTATGTCTAGGTAAAATGTAATGTCTGTGTGTATGTCTAGGTAAAATGTAATGTCTGTGTGTGTATGTCTAGGTAAAATGTAATGTCTGTGTGTATGTCTAGGTAAAATGTAATGTCTGTGTGTATGTCTAGGTAAAATGTAATGTCTGTGTGTATGTCTAGGTAAAATGTAATGTCTGTGTGTATGTCTAGGTAAAATGTAATGTCTGTGTGTATGTCTAGGTAAAATGTAATGTCTGTGTGTATGTCTAGGTAAAATGTAATGTCTGTGTGTGTATGTCTAGGTAAAATGTAATGTCTGTGTGTGTATGTCTAGGTAAAATGTAATGTCTGTGTGTATGTCTAGGTAAAATGTAATGTCTGTGTGTATGTCTAGGTAAAATGTAATGTCTGTGTGTGTGTGTCTAGGTAAAATGTAATGTCTGTGTGTATGTCTAGGTAAAATGTAATGTCTGTGTGTATGTCTAGGTAAAATGTAATGTCTGTGTGTATGTCTAGGTAAAATGTAATGTCTGTGTGTATGTCTAGGTAAAATGTAATGTCTGTGTGTATGTCTAGGTAAAATGTAATGTCTGTGTGTGTGTCTAGGTAAAATGTAATGTCTGTGTGTGTTTCTAGGTAAAATGTAATGTCTGTGTGTGTATGTCTAGGTAAAATGTAATGTCTGTGTGTATGTCTAGGTAAAATGTAATGTCTGTGTGTATGTCTAGGTAAAATGTAATGTCTGTGTGTGTATGTCTAGGTAAAATGTAATGTCTGTGTGTATGTCTAGGTAAAATGTAATGTCTGTGTGTGTGTCTAGGTAAAATGTAATGTCTGTGTGTATGTCTAGGTAAAATGTAATGTCTGTGTGTATGTCTAGGTAAAATGTAATGTCTGTGTGTATGTCTAGGTAAAATGTAATGTCTGTGTGTGTGTTCTAGGTAAAATGTAATGTCTGTGTGTATGTCTAGGTAAAATGTAATGTCTGTGTGTATGTCTAGGTAAAATGTAATGTCTGTGTGTATGTCTAGGTAAAATGTAATGTCTGTGTGTATGTCTAGGTAAAATGTAATGTCTGTGTGTGTGTCTAGGTAAAATGTAATGTCTGTGTGTGTATGTCTAGGTAAAATGTAATGTCTGTGTGTGTGTCTAGGTAAAATGTAATGTCTGTGTGTATGTCTAGGTAAAATGTAATGTCTGTGTGTGTATGTCTAGGTAAAATGTAATGTCTGTGTGTATGTCTAGGTAAAATGTAATGTCTGTGTGTATGTCTAGGTAAAATGTAATGTCTGTGTGTATGTCTAGGTAAAATGTAATGTCTGTGTGTATGTCTAGGTAAAATGTAATGTCTGTGTGTATGTCTAGGTAAAATGTAATGTCTGTGTGTGTATGTCTAGGTAAAATGTAATGTCTGTGTGTATGTCTAGGTAAAATGTAATGTCTGTGTGTATGTCTAGGTAAAATGTAATGTCTGTGTGTGTGTCTAGGTAAAATGTAATGTCTGTGTGTGTATGTCTAGGTAAAATGTAATGTCTGTGTGTATGTCTAGGTAAAATGTAATGTCTGTGTGTATGTCTAGGTAAAATGTAATGTCTGTGTGTATGTCTAGGTAAAATGTAATGTCTGTGTGTATGTCTAGGTAAAATGTAATGTCTGTGTGTATGTCTAGGTAAAATGTAATGTCTGTGTGTATGTCTAGGTAAAATGTAATGTCTGTGTGTATGTCTAGGTAAAATGTAATGTCTGTGTGTGTATGTCTAGGTAAAATGTAATGTCTGTGTGTATGTCTAGGTAAAATGTAATGTCTGTGTGTATGTCTAGGTAAAATGTAATGTCTGTGTGTGTATGTCTAGGTAAAATGTAATGTCTGTGTGTATGTCTAGGTAAAATGTAATGTCTGTGTGTATGTCTAGGTAAAATGTAATGTCTGTGTGTATGTCTAGGTAAAATGTAATGTCTGTGTGTATGTCTAGGTAAAATGTAATGTCTGTGTGTATGTCTAGGTAAAATGTAATGTCTGTGTGTGTATGTCTAGGTAAAATGTAATGTCTGTGTGTTATGTCTAGGTAAAATGTAATGTCTGTGTGTATGTCTAGGTAAAATGTAATGTCTGTGTGTATGTCTAGGTAAAATGTAATGTCTGTGTGTATGTCTAGGTAAAATGTAATGTCTGTGTGTATGTCTAGGTAAAATGTAATGTCTGTGTGTATGTCTAGGTAAAATGTAATGTCTGTGTGTATGTCTAGGTAAAATGTAATGTCTGTGTGTGTGTCTAGGTAAAATGTAATGTCTGTGTGTATGTCTAGGTAAAATGTAATGTCTGTGTGTATGTCTAGGTAAAATGTAATGTCTGTGTGTATGTCTAGGTAAAATGTAATGTCTGTGTGTATGTCTAGGTAAAATGTAATGTCTGTGTGTATGTCTAGGTAAAATGTAATGTCTGTGTGTATGTCTAGGTAAAATGTAATGTCTGTGTGTATGTCTAGGTAAAATGTAATGTCTGTGTGTATGTCTAGGTAAAATGTAATGTCTGTGTGTATGTCTAGGTAAAATGTAATGTCTGTGTGTGTGTCTAGGTAAAATGTAATGTCTGTGTGTGTATGTCTAGGTAAAATGTAATGTCTGTGTGTATGTCTAGGTAAAATGTAATGTCTGTGTGTATGTCTAGGTAAAATGTAATGTCTGTGTGTATGTCTAGGTAAAATGTAATGTCTGTGTGTATGTCTAGGTAAAATGTAATGTCTGTGTGTATGTCTAGGTAAAATGTAATGTCTGTGTGTATGTCTAGGTAAAATGTAATGTCTGTGTGTGTGTCTAGGTAAAATGTAATGTCTGTGTGTATGTCTAGGTAAAATGTAATGTCTGTGTGTATGTCTAGGTAAAATGTAATGTCTGTGTGTATGTCTAGGTAAAATGTAATGTCTGTGTGTGTATGTCTAGGTAAAATGTAATGTCTGTGTGTGTATGTCTAGGTAAAATGTAATGTCTGTGTGTATGTCTAGGTAAAATGTAATGTCTGTGTGTATGTCTAGGTAAAATGTAATGTCTGTGTGTATGTCTAGGTAAAATGTAATGTCTGTGTGTATGTCTAGGTAAAATGTAATGTCTGTGTGTATGTCTAGGTAAAATGTAATGTCTGTGTGTGTATGTCTAGGTAAAATGTAATGTCTGTGTGTATGTCTAGGTAAAATGTAATGTCTGTGTGTATGTCTAGGTAAAATGTAATGTCTGTGTGTATGTCTAGGTAAAATGTAATGTCTGTGTGTATGTCTAGGTAAAATGTAATGTCTGTGTGTATGTCTAGGTAAAATGTAATGTCTGTGTGTATGTCTAGGTAAAATGTAATGTCTGTGTGTATGTCTAGGTAAAATGTAATGTCTGTGTGTATGTCTAGGTAAAATGTAATGTCTGTGTGTATGTCTAGGTAAAATGTAATGTCTGTGTGTATGTCTAGGTAAAATGTAATGTCTGTGTGTATGTCTAGGTAAAATGTAATGTCTGTGTGTATGTCTAGGTAAAATGTAATGTCTGTGTGTATGTTCTAGGTAAAATGTAATGTCTGTGTGTATGTCTAGGTAAAATGTAATGTCTGTGTGTATGTCTAGGTAAAATGTAATGTCTGTGTGTATGTCTAGGTAAAATGTAATGTCTGTGTGTATGTCTAGGTAAAATGTAATGTCTGTGTGTGTGTCTAGGTAAAATGTAATGTCTGTGTGTGTATGTCTAGGTAAAATGTAATGTCTGTGTGTATGTCTAGGTAAAATGTAATGTCTGTGTGTATGTCTAGGTAAAATGTAATGTCTGTGTGTGTATGTCTAGGTAAAATGTAATGTCTGTGTGTATGTCTAGGTAAAATGTAATGTCTGTGTGTATGTCTAGGTAAAATGTAATGTCTGTGTGTATGTCTAGGTAAAATGTAATGTCTGTGTGTATGTCTAGGTAAAATGTAATGTCTGTGTGTATGTCTAGGTAAAATGTAATGTCTGTGTGTGTATGTCTAGGTAAAATGTAATGTCTGTGTGTATGTCTAGGTAAAATGTAATGTCTGTGTGTATGTCTAGGTAAAATGTAATGTCTGTGTGTATGTCTAGGTAAAATGTAATGTCTGTGTGTATGTCTAGGTAAAATGTAATGTCTGTGTGTATGTCTAGGTAAAATGTAATGTCTGTGTGTATGTCTAGGTAAAATGTAATGTCTGTGTGTATGTCTAGGTAAAATGTAATGTCTGTGTGTGTATGTCTAGGTAAAATGTAATGTCTGTGTGTATGTCTAGGTAAAATGTAATGTCTGTGTGTATGTCTAGGTAAAATGTAATGTCTGTGTGTGTGTCTAGGTAAAATGTAATGTCTGTGTGTGTATGTCTAGGTAAAATGTAATGTCTGTGTGTATGTCTAGGTAAAATGTAATGTCTGTGTGTATGTCTAGGTAAAATGTAATGTCTGTGTGTGTATGTCTAGGTAAAATGTAATGTCTGTGTGTATGTCTAGGTAAAATGTAATGTCTGTGTGTATGTCTAGGTAAAATGTAATGTCTGTGTGTATGTCTAGGTAAAATGTAATGTCTGTGTGTATGTCTAGGTAAAATGTAATGTCTGTGTGTGTGTCTAGGTAAAATGTAATGTCTGTGTGTATGTCTAGGTAAAATGTAATGTCTGTGTGTATGTCTAGGTAAAATGTAATGTCTGTGTGTATGTCTAGGTAAAATGTAATGTCTGTGTGTATGTCTAGGTAAAATGTAATGTCTGTGTGTATGTCTAGGTAAAATGTAATGTCTGTGTGTATGTCTAGGTAAAATGTAATGTCTGTGTGTATGTCTAGGTAAAATGTAATGTCTGTGTGTATGTCTAGGTAAAATGTAATGTCTGTGTGTGTGTCTAGGTAAAATGTAATGTCTGTGTGTATGTCTAGGTAAAATGTAATGTCTGTGTGTATGTCTAGGTAAAATGTAATGTCTGTGTGTGTGTCTAGGTAAAATGTAATGTCTGTGTGTGATGTCTAGGTAAAATGTAATGTCTGTGTGTGTGTCTAGGTAAAATGTAATGTCTGTGTGTATGTCTAGGTAAAATGTAATGTCTGTGTGTATGTCTAGGTAAAATGTAATGTCTGTGTGTATGTCTAGGTAAAATGTAATGTCTGTGTGTATGTCTAGGTAAAATGTAATGTCTGTGTGTGTGTCTAGGTAAAATGTAATGTCTGTGTGTATGTCTAGGTAAAATGTAATGTCTGTGTGTATGTCTAGGTAAAATGTAATGTCTGTGTGTATGTCTAGGTAAAATGTAATGTCTGTGTGTGATGTCTAGGTAAAATGTAATGTCTGTGTGTATGTCTAGGTAAAATGTAATGTCTGTGTGTATGTCTAGGTAAAATGTAATGTCTGTGTGTATGTCTAGGTAAAATGTAATGTCTGTGTGTGTGTCTAGGTAAAATGTAATGTCTGTGTGTGTATGTCTAGGTAAAATGTAATGTCTGTGTGTATGTCTAGGTAAAATGTAATGTCTGTGTGTATGTCTAGGTAAAATGTAATGTCTGTGTGTATGTCTAGGTAAAATGTAATGTCTGTGTGTATGTCTAGGTAAAATGTAATGTCTGTGTGTGTATGTCTAGGTAAAATGTAATGTCTGTGTGTATGTCTAGGTAAAATGTAATGTCTGTGTGTATGTCTAGGTAAAATGTAATGTCTGTGTGTATGTCTAGGTAAAATGTAATGTCTGTGTGTATGTCTAGGTAAAATGTAATGTCTGTGTGTATGTCTAGGTAAAATGTAATGTCTGTGTGTATGTCTAGGTAAAATGTAATGTCTGTGTGTGTGTCTAGGTAAAATGTAATGTCTGTGTGTATGTCTAGGTAAAATGTAATGTCTGTGTGTTATGTCTAGGTAAAATGTAATGTCTGTGTGTGTATGTCTAGGTAAAATGTAATGTCTGTGTGTATGTCTAGGTAAAATGTAATGTCTGTGTGTATGTCTAGGTAAAATGTAATGTCTGTGTGTGATGTCTAGGTAAAATGTAATGTCTGTGTGTATGTCTAGGTAAAATGTAATGTCTGTGTGTATGTCTAGGTAAAATGTAATGTCTGTGTGTATGTCTAGGTAAAATGTAATGTCTGTGTGTATGTCTAGGTAAAATGTAATGTCTGTGTGTATGTCTAGGTAAAATGTAATGTCTGTGTGTATGTCTAGGTAAAATGTAATGTCTGTGTGTATGTCTAGGTAAAATGTAATGTCTGTGTGTGTATGTCTAGGTAAAATGTAATGTCTGTGTGTATGTCTAGGTAAAATGTAATGTCTGTGTGTATGTCTAGGTAAAATGTAATGTCTGTGTGTATGTCTAGGTAAAATGTAATGTCTGTGTGTATGTCTAGGTAAAATGTAATGTCTGTGTGTGTGTCTAGGTAAAATGTAATGTCTGTGTGTGTATGTCTAGGTAAAATGTAATGTCTGTGTGTATGTCTAGGTAAAATGTAATGTCTGTGTGTATGTCTAGGTAAAATGTAATGTCTGTGTGTATGTCTAGGTAAAATGTAATGTCTGTGTGTATGTCTAGGTAAAATGTAATGTCTGTGTGTATGTCTAGGTAAAATGTAATGTCTGTGTGTGTGTGTCTAGGTAAAATGTAATGTCTGTGTGTATGTCTAGGTAAAATGTAATGTCTGTGTGTATGTCTAGGTAAAATGTAATGTCTGTGTGTATGTCTAGGTAAAATGTAATGTCTGTGTGTATGTCTAGGTAAAATGTAATGTCTGTGTGTGTGTCTAGGTAAAATGTAATGTCTGTGTGTATGTCTAGGTAAAATGTAATGTCTGTGTGTATGTCTAGGTAAAATGTAATGTCTGTGTGTATGTCTAGGTAAAATGTAATGTCTGTGTGTGTATGTCTAGGTAAAATGTAATGTCTGTGTGTATGTCTAGGTAAAATGTAATGTCTGTGTGTGTATGTCTAGGTAAAATGTAATGTCTGTGTGTATGTCTAGGTAAAATGTAATGTCTGTGTGTATGTCTAGGTAAAATGTAATGTCTGTGTGTATGTCTAGGTAAAATGTAATGTCTGTGTGTATGTCTAGGTAAAATGTAATGTCTGTGTGTGTGTCTAGGTAAAATGTAATGTCTGTGTGTATGTCTAGGTAAAATGTAATGTCTGTGTGTGTGTCTAGGTAAAATGTAATGTCTGTGTGTGTGTCTAGGTAAAATGTAATGTCTGTGTGTATGTCTAGGTAAAATGTAATGTCTGTGTGTATGTCTAGGTAAAATGTAATGTCTGTGTGTATGTCTAGGTAAAATGTAATGTCTGTGTGTATGTCTAGGTAAAATGTAATGTCTGTGTGTATGTCTAGGTAAAATGTAATGTCTGTGTGTATGTCTAGGTAAAATGTAATGTCTGTGTGTATGTCTAGGTAAAATGTAATGTCTGTGTGTGTATGTCTAGGTAAAATGTAATGTCTGTGTGTATGTCTAGGTAAAATGTAATGTCTGTGTGTATGTCTAGGTAAAATGTAATGTCTGTGTGTATGTCTAGGTAAAATGTAATGTCTGTGTGTATGTCTAGGTAAAATGTAATGTCTGTGTGTATGTCTAGGTAAAATGTAATGTCTGTGTGTATGTCTAGGTAAAATGTAATGTCTGTGTGTATGTCTAGGTAAAATGTAATGTCTGTGTGTATGTCTAGGTAAAATGTAATGTCTGTGTGTGTATGTCTAGGTAAAATGTAATGTCTGTGTGTGTGTCTAGGTAAAATGTAATGTCTGTGTGTATGTCTAGGTAAAATGTAATGTCTGTGTGTATGTCTAGGTAAAATGTAATGTCTGTGTGTATGTCTAGGTAAAATGTAATGTCTGTGTGTGTGTCTAGGTAAAATGTAATGTCTGTGTGTATGTCTAGGTAAAATGTAATGTCTGTGTGTGTGTCTAGGTAAAATGTAATGTCTGTGTGTATGTCTAGGTAAAATGTAATGTCTGTGTGTATGTCTAGGTAAAATGTAATGTCTGTGTGTATGTCTAGGTAAAATGTAATGTCTGTGTGTGTGTGTCTAGGTAAAATGTAATGTCTGTGTGTATGTCTAGGTAAAATGTAATGTCTGTGTGTGTGTCTAGGTAAAATGTAATGTCTGTGTGTATGTCTAGGTAAAATGTAATGTCTGTGTGTATGTCTAGGTAAAATGTAATGTCTGTGTGTATGTCTAGGTAAAATGTAATGTCTGTGTGTATGTCTAGGTAAAATGTAATGTCTGTGTGTATGTCTAGGTAAAATGTAATGTCTGTGTGTGTGTCTAGGTAAAATGTAATGTCTGTGTGTGTATGTCTAGGTAAAATGTAATGTCTGTGTGTATGTCTAGGTAAAATGTAATGTCTGTGTGTGTATGTCTAGGTAAAATGTAATGTCTGTGTGTATGTCTAGGTAAAATGTAATGTCTGTGTGTATGTCTAGGTAAAATGTAATGTCTGTGTGTATGTCTAGGTAAAATGTAATGTCTGTGTGTATGTCTAGGTAAAATGTAATGTCTGTGTGTGTGTCTAGGTAAAATGTAATGTCTGTGTGTATGTCTAGGTAAAATGTAATGTCTGTGTGTGTATGTCTAGGTAAAATGTAATGTCTGTGTGTGTATGTCTAGGTAAAATGTAATGTCTGTGTGTATGTCTAGGTAAAATGTAATGTCTGTGTGTATGTCTAGGTAAAATGTAATGTCTGTGTGTATGTCTAGGTAAAATGTAATGTCTGTGTGTGTATGTCTAGGTAAAATGTAATGTCTGTGTGTATGTCTAGGTAAAATGTAATGTCTGTGTGTATGTCTAGGTAAAATGTAATGTCTGTGTGTATGTCTAGGTAAAATGTAATGTCTGTGTGTGTATGTCTAGGTAAAATGTAATGTCTGTGTGTATGTCTAGGTAAAATGTAATGTCTGTGTGTGTATGTATGTCTAGGTAAAATGTAATGTCTGTGTGTATGTCTAGGTAAAATGTAATGTCTGTGTGTATGTCTAGGTAAAATGTAATGTCTGTGTGTATGTCTAGGTAAAATGTAATGTCTGTGTGTGTATGTCTAGGTAAAATGTAATGTCTGTATGTGTGTATGTCTAGGTAAAATGTAATGTCTGTATGTGTGTATGTCTAGGTAAAATGTAATGTCTGTGTGTATGTCTAGGTAAAATGTAATGTCTGTGTGTATGTCTAGGTAAAATGTAATGTCTGTGTGTATGTCTAGGTAAAATGTAATGTCTGTGTGTATGTCTAGGTAAAATGTAATGTCTGTGTGTATGTCTAGGTAAAATGTAATGTCTGTGTGTATGTCTAGGTAAAATGTAATGTCTGTGTGTATGTCTAGGTAAAATGTAATGTCTGTGTGTATGTCTAGGTAAAATGTAATGTCTGTGTGTATGTCTAGGTAAAATGTAATGTCTGTGTGTATGTCTAGGTAAAATGTAATGTCTGTGTGTGTTGTCTAGGTAAAATGTAATGTCTGTGTGTATGTCTAGGTAAAATGTAATGTCTGTGTGTGTGTCTAGGTAAAATGTAATGTCTGTGTGTATGTCTAGGTAAAATGTAATGTCTGTGTGTGTATGTCTAGGTAAAATGTAATGTCTGTGTGTATGTCTAGGTAAAATGTAATGTCTGTGTGTATGTCTAGGTAAAATGTAATGTCTGTGTGTATGTCTAGGTAAAATGTAATGTCTGTGTGTATGTCTAGGTAAAATGTAATGTCTGTGTGTATGTCTAGGTAAAATGTAATGTCTGTGTGTATGTCTAGGTAAAATGTAATGTCTGTGTGTATGTCTAGGTAAAATGTAATGTCTGTGTGTATGTCTAGGTAAAATGTAATGTCTGTGTGTATGTCTAGGTAAAATGTAATGTCTGTGTGTATGTCTAGGTAAAATGTAATGTCTGTGTGTATGTCTAGGTAAAATGTAATGTCTGTGTGTGTATGTCTAGGTAAAATGTAATGTCTGTGTGTGTATGTCTAGGTAAAATGTAATGTCTGTGTGTATGTCTAGGTAAAATGTAATGTCTGTGTGTGTGTGTCTAGGTAAAATGTAATGTCTGTGTGTGTATGTCTAGGTAAAATGTCATGTCTGTGTGTATGTCTAGGTAAAATGTAATGTCTGTGTGTATGTCTAGGTAAAATGTAATGTCTGTGTGTATGTCTAGGTAAAATGTAATGTCTGTGTGTGTGTCTAGGTAAAATGTAATGTCTGTGTGTGTATGTCTAGGTAAAATGTAATGTCTGTGTGTATGTCTAGGTAAAATGTAATGTCTGTGTGTATGTCTAGGTAAAATGTAATGTCTGTGTGTATGTCTAGGTAAAATGTAATGTCTGTGTGTATGTCTAGGTAAAATGTAATGTCTGTGTGTATGTCTAGGTAAAATGTAATGTCTGTGTGTATGTCTAGGTAAAATGTAATGTCTGTGTGTATGTCTAGGTAAAATGTAATGTCTGTGTGTATGTCTAGGTAAAATGTAATGTCTGTGTGTATGTCTAGGTAAAATGTAATGTCTGTGTGTATGTCTAGGTAAAATGTAATGTCTGTGTGTATGTCTAGGTAAAATGTAATGTCTGTGTGTATGTCTAGGTAAAATGTAATGTCTGTGTGTATGTCTAGGTAAAATGTAATGTCTGTGTGTATGTCTAGGTAAAATGTAATGTCTGTGTGTATGTCTAGGTAAAATGTAATGTCTGTGTGTATGTCTAGGTAAAATGTAATGTCTGTGTGTATGTCTAGGTAAAATGTAATGTCTGTGTGTATGTCTAGGTAAAATGTAATGTCTGTGTGTGTGTGTCTAGGTAAAATGTAATGTCTGTGTGTATGTCTAGGTAAAATGTAATGTCTGTGTGTATGTCTAGGTAAAATGTAATGTCTGTGTGTATGTCTAGGTAAAATGTAATGTCTGTGTGTATGTCTAGGTAAAATGTAATGTCTGTGTGTATGTCTAGGTAAAATGTAATGTCTGTGTGTATGTCTAGGTAAAATGTAATGTCTGTGTGTGTGTCTAGGTAAAATGTAATGTCTGTGTGTATGTCTAGGTAAAATGTAATGTCTGTGTGTATGTCTAGGTAAAATGTAATGTCTGTGTGTGTATGTCTAGGTAAAATGTAATGTCTGTGTGTGTGTCTAGGTAAAATGTAATGTCTGTGTGTGTATGTCTAGGTAAAATGTAATGTCTGTGTGTATGTCTAGGTAAAATGTAATGTCTGTGTGTATGTCTAGGTAAAATGTAATGTCTGTGTGTGTATGTCTAGGTAAAATGTAATGTCTGTGTGTATGTCTAGGTAAAATCTAATGTCTGTGTGTATGTCTAGGTAAAATCTAATGTCTGTGTGTATGTCTAGGTAAAATGTAATGTCTGTGTGTATGTCTAGGTAAAATGTAATGTCTGTGTGTGATGTCTAGGTAAAATGTAATGTCTGTGTGTATGTCTAGGTAAAATGTAATGTCTGTGTGTATGTCTAGGTAAAATGTAATGTCTGTGTGTATGTCTAGGTAAAATGTAATGTCTGTGTGTATGTCTAGGTAAAATGTAATGTCTGTGTGTATGTCTAGGTAAAATGTAATGTCTGTGTGTATGTCTAGGTAAAATGTAATGTCTGTGTGTATGTCTAGGTAAAATGTAATGTCTGTGTGTGTATGTCTAGGTAAAATGTAATGTCTGTGTGTATGTCTAGGTAAAATGTAATGTCTGTGTGTATGTCTAGGTAAAATGTAATGTCTGTGTGTATGTCTAGGTAAAATGTAATGTCTGTGTGTATGTCTAGGTAAAATGTAATGTCTGTGTGTGTGTCTAGGTAAAATGTAATGTCTGTGTGTATGTCTAGGTAAAATGTAATGTCTGTGTGTGTGTCTAGGTAAAATGTAATGTCTGTGTGTATGTCTAGGTAAAATGTAATGTCTGTGTGTATGTCTAGGTAAAATGTAATGTCTGTGTGTGTGTCTAGGTAAAATGTAATGTCTGTGTGTGTATGTCTAGGTAAAATGTAATGTCTGTGTGTATGTCTAGGTAAAATGTAATGTCTGTGTGTATGTCTAGGTAAAATGTAATGTCTGTGTGTATGTCTAGGTAAAATGTAATGTCTGTGTGTGTGTCTAGGTAAAATGTAATGTCTGTGTGTGTATGTCTAGGTAAAATGTAATGTCTGTGTGTATGTCTAGGTAAAATGTAATGTCTGTGTGTGTATGTCTAGGTAAAATGTAATGTCTGTGTGTATGTCTAGGTAAAATGTAATGTCTGTGTGTATGTCTAGGTAAAATGTAATGTCTGTGTGTATGTCTAGGTAAAATGTAATGTCTGTGTGTATGTCTAGGTAAAATGTAATGTCTGTGTGTATGTCTAGGTAAAATGTAATGTCTGTGTGTGTATGTCTAGGTAAAATGTAATGTCTGTGTGTATGTCTAGGTAAAATGTAATGTCTGTGTGTATGTCTAGGTAAAATGTAATGTCTGTGTGTATGTCTAGGTAAAATGTAATGTCTGTGTGTGTATGTCTAGGTAAAATGTAATGTCTGTGTGTGTGTCTAGGTAAAATGTAATGTCTGTGTGTATGTCTAGGTAAAATGTAATGTCTGTGTGTATGTCTAGGTAAAATGTAATGTCTGTGTGTATGTCTAGGTAAAATGTAATGTCTGTGTGTATGTCTAGGTAAAATGTAATGTCTGTGTGTATGTCTAGGTAAAATGTAATGTCTGTGTGTGTATGTCTAGGTAAAATGTAATGTCTGTGTGTATGTCTAGGTAAAATGTAATGTCTGTGTGTATGTCTAGGTAAAATGTAATGTCTGTGTGTGTATGTCTAGGTAAAATGTAATGTCTGTGTGTATGTCTAGGTAAAATGTAATGTCTGTGTGTATGTCTAGGTAAAATGTAATGTCTGTGTGTGTATGTCTAGGTAAAATGTAATGTCTGTGTGTATGTCTAGGTAAAATGTAATGTCTGTGTGTGTGTCTAGGTAAAATGTAATGTCTGTGTGTGTGTCTAGGTAAAATGTAATGTCTGTGTGTGTGTCTAGGTAAAATGTAATGTCTGTGTGTATGTCTAGGTAAAATGTAATGTCTGTGTGTATGTCTAGGTAAAATGTAATGTCTGTGTGTATGTCTAGGTAAAATGTAATGTCTGTGTGTATGTCTAGGTAAAATGTAATGTCTGTGTGTATGTCTAGGTAAAATGTAATGTCTGTGTGTATGTCTAGGTAAAATGTAATGTCTGTGTGTATGTCTAGGTAAAATGTAATGTCTGTGTGTGTGTCTAGGTAAAATGTAATGTCTGTGTGTGTATGTCTAGGTAAAATGTAATGTCTGTGTGTATGTCTAGGTAAAATGTAATGTCTGTGTGTATGTCTAGGTAAAATGTAATGTCTGTGTGTATGTCTAGGTAAAATGTAATGTCTGTGTGTATGTCTAGGTAAAATGTAATGTCTGTGTGTATGTCTAGGTAAAATGTAATGTCTGTGTGTATGTCTAGGTAAAATGTAATGTCTGTGTGTATGTCTAGGTAAAATGTAATGTCTGTGTGTGTGTCTAGGTAAAATGTAATGTCTGTGTGTATGTCTAGGTAAAATGTAATGTCTGTGTGTGTGTCTAGGTAAAATGTAATGTCTGTGTGTATGTCTAGGTAAAATGTAATGTCTGTGTGTATGTCTAGGTAAAATGTAATGTCTGTGTGTATGTCTAGGTAAAATGTAATGTCTGTGTGTGTATGTCTAGGTAAAATGTAATGTCTGTGTGTATGTCTAGGTAAAATGTAATGTCTGTGTGTATGTCTAGGTAAAATGTAATGTCTGTGTGTATGTCTAGGTAAAATGTAATGTCTGTGTGTATGTCTAGGTAAAATGTAATGTCTGTGTGTGTATGTCTAGGTAAAATGTAATGTCTGTGTGTATGTCTAGGTAAAATGTAATGTCTGTGTGTGTATGTCTAGGTAAAATGTAATGTCTGTGTGTATGTCTAGGTAAAATGTAATGTCTGTGTGTATGTCTAGGTAAAATGTAATGTCTGTGTGTATGTCTAGGTAAAATGTAATGTCTGTGTGTATGTCTAGGTAAAATGTAATGTCTGTGTGTATGTCTAGGTAAAATGTAATGTCTGTGTGTATGTCTAGGTAAAATGTAATGTCTGTGTGTATGTCTAGGTAAAATGTAATGTCTGTGTGTATGTCTAGGTAAAATGTAATGTCTGTGTGTGTATGTCTAGGTAAAATGTAATGTCTGTGTGTGTATGTCTAGGTAAAATGTAATGTCTGTGTGTATGTCTAGGTAAAATGTAATGTCTGTGTGTATGTCTAGGTAAAATGTAATGTCTGTGTGTATGTCTAGGTAAAATGTAATGTCTGTGTGTGTATGTCTAGGTAAAATGTAATGTCTGTGTGTATGTCTAGGTAAAATGTAATGTCTGTGTGTGTGTCTAGGTAAAATGTAATGTCTGTGTGTATGTCTAGGTAAAATGTAATGTCTGTGTGTATGTCTAGGTAAAATGTAATGTCTGTGTGTATGTCTAGGTAAAATGTAATGTCTGTGTGTATGTCTAGGTAAAATGTAATGTCTGTGTGTGTGTCTAGGTAAAATGTAATGTCTGTGTGTGATGTCTAGGTAAAATGTAATGTCTGTGTGTATGTCTAGGTAAAATGTAATGTCTGTGTGTATGTCTAGGTAAAATGTAATGTCTGTGTGTATGTCTAGGTAAAATGTAATGTCTGTGTGTGTGTCTAGGTAAAATGTAATGTCTGTGTGTGTATGTCTAGGTAAAATGTAATGTCTGTGTGTGTGTCTAGGTAAAATGTAATGTCTGTGTGTGTATGTCTATGTAAAATGTAATGTCTGTGTGTATGTCTAGGTAAAATGTAATGTCTGTGTGTGTGTCTAGGTAAAATGTAATGTCTGTGTGTATGTCTAGGTAAAATGTAATGTCTGTGTGTATGTCTAGGTAAAATGTAATGTCTGTGTGTATGTCTAGGTAAAATGTAATGTCTGTGTGTATGTCTAGGTAAAATGTAATGTCTGTTTATGTGTGTGTCTAGGTAAAATGTAATGTCTGTGTGTATGTCTAGGTAAAATGTAATGTCTGTGTGTATGTCTAGGTAAAATGTAATGTCTGTGTGTATGTCTAGGTAAAATGTAATGTCTGTGTGTATGTCTAGGTAAAATGTAATGTCTGTGTGTATGTCTAGGTAAAATGTAATGTCTGTGTGTATGTCTAGGTAAAATGTAATGTCTGTGTGTATGTCTAGGTAAAATGTAATGTCTGTGTGTATGTCTAGGTAAAATGTAATGTCTGTGTGTGTATGTCTAGGTAAAATGTAATGTCTGTGTGTATGTCTAGGTAAAATGTAATGTCTGTGTGTATGTCTAGGTAAAATGTAATGTCTGTGTGTATGTCTAGGTAAAATGTAATGTCTGTGTGTGTGTCTAGGTAAAATGTAATGTCTGTGTGTATGTCTAGGTAAAATGTAATGTCTGTGTGTGTATGTCTAGGTAAAATGTAATGTCTGTGTGTATGTCTAGGTAAAATGTAATGTCTGTGTGTATGTCTAGGTAAAATGTAATGTCTGTGTGTGTGTCTAGGTAAAATGTAATGTCTGTGTGTATGTCTAGGTAAAATGTAATGTCTGTGTGTATGTCTAGGTAAAATGTAATGTCTGTGTGTATGTCTAGGTAAAATGTAATGTCTGTGTGTGATGTCTAGGTAAAATGTAATGTCTGTGTGTGTGATGTCTAGGTAAAATGTAATGTCTGTGTGTATGTCTAGGTAAAATGTAATGTCTGTGTGTATGTCTAGGTAAAATGTAATGTCTGTGTGTATGTCTAGGTAAAATGTAATGTCTGTGTGTATGTCTAGGTAAAATGTAATGTCTGTGTGTGTGTCTAGGTAAAATGTAATGTCTGTGTGTGTGTCTAGGTAAAATGTAATGTCTGTGTGTATGTCTAGGTAAAATGTAATGTCTGTGTGTATGTCTAGGTAAAATGTAATGTCTGTGTGTATGTCTAGGTAAAATGTAATGTCTGTGTGTATGTCTAGGTAAAATGTAATGTCTGTGTGTATGTCTAGGTAAAATGTAATGTCTGTGTGTATGTCTAGGTAAAATGTAATGTCTGTGTGTGTGTCTAGGTAAAATGTAATGTCTGTGTGTATGTCTAGGTAAAATGTAATGTCTGTGTGTATGTCTAGGTAAAATGTAATGTCTGTGTGTATGTCTAGGTAAAATGTAATGTCTGTGTGTATGTCTAGGTAAAATGTAATGTCTGTGTGTGTATGTCTAGGTAAAATGTAATGTCTGTGTGTATGTCTAGGTAAAATGTAATGTCTGTGTGTATGTCTAGGTAAAATGTAATGTCTGTGTGTATGTCTAGGTAAAATGTAATGTCTGTGTGTATGTCTAGGTAAAATGTAATGTCTGTGTGTATGTCTAGGTAAAATGTAATGTCTGTGTGTGTGTCTAGGTAAAATGTAATGTCTGTGTGTATGTCTAGGTAAAATGTAATGTCTGTGTGTATGTCTAGGTAAAATGTAATGTCTGTGTGTATGTCTAGGTAAAATGTAATGTCTGTGTGTATGTCTAGGTAAAATGTAATGTCTGTGTGTGTATGTCTAGGTAAAATGTAATGTCTGTGTGTATGTCTAGGTAAAATGTAATGTCTGTGTGTATGTCTAGGTAAAATGTAATGTCTGTGTGTATGTCTAGGTAAAATGTAATGTCTGTGTGTGATGTCTAGGTAAAATGTAATGTCTGTGTGTATGTCTAGGTAAAATGTAATGTCTGTGTGTATGTCTAGGTAAAATGTAATGTCTGTGTGTGTATGTCTAGGTAAAATGTAATGTCTGTGTGTATGTCTAGGTAAAATGTAATGTCTGTGTGTATGTCTAGGTAAAATGTAATGTCTGTGTGTATGTCTAGGTAAAATGTAATGTCTGTGTGTATGTCTAGGTAAAATGTAATGTCTGTGTGTGTATGTCTAGGTAAAATGTAATGTCTGTGTGTATGTCTAGGTAAAATGTAATGTCTGTGTGTATGTCTAGGTAAAATGTAATGTCTGTGTGTATGTCTAGGTAAAATGTAATGTCTGTGTGTGTATGTCTAGGTAAAATGTAATGTCTGTGTGTATGTCTAGGTAAAATGTAATGTCTGTGTGTGTGTGTCTAGGTAAAATGTAATGTCTGTGTGTATGTCTAGGTAAAATGTAATGTCTGTGTGTGTGTCTAGGTAAAATGTAATGTCTGTGTGTATGTCTAGGTAAAATGTAATGTCTGTGTGTATGTCTAGGTAAAATGTAATGTCTGTGTGTGTGTCTAGGTAAAATGTAATGTCTGTGTGTGTATGTCTAGGTAAAATGTAATGTCTGTGTGTATGTCTAGGTAAAATGTAATGTCTGTGTGTATGTCTAGGTAAAATGTAATGTCTGTGTGTATGTCTAGGTAAAATGTAATGTCTGTGTGTGTGTCTAGGTAAAATGTAATGTCTGTGTGTATGTCTAGGTAAAATGTAATGTCTGTGTGTATGTCTAGGTAAAATGTAATGTCTGTGTGTATGTCTAGGTAAAATGTAATGTCTGTGTGTATGTCTAGGTAAAATGTAATGTCTGTGTGTATGTCTAGGTAAAATGTAATGTCTGTGTGTGTATGTCTAGGTAAAATGTAATGTCTGTGTGTATGTCTAGGTAAAATGTAATGTCTGTGTGTATGTCTAGGTAAAATGTAATGTCTGTGTGTATGTCTAGGTAAAATGTAATGTCTGTGTGTATGTCTAGGTAAAATGTAATGTCTGTGTGTATGTCTAGGTAAAATGTAATGTCTGTGTGTATGTCTAGGTAAAATGTAATGTCTGTGTGTATGTCTAGGTAAAATGTAATGTCTGTGTGTATGTCTAGGTAAAATGTAATGTCTGTGTGTATGTCTAGGTAAAATGTAATGTCTGTGTGTATGTCTAGGTAAAATGTAATGTCTGTGTGTGTGTCTAGGTAAAATGTAATGTCTGTGTGTGTATGTCTAGGTAAAATGTAATGTCTGTGTGTGTGTCTAGGTAAAATGTAATGTCTGTGTGTATGTCTAGGTAAAATGTAATGTCTGTGTGTATGTCTAGGTAAAATGTAATGTCTGTGTGTATGTCTAGGTAAAATGTAATGTCTGTGTGTATGTCTAGGTAAAATGTAATGTCTGTGTGTATGTCTAGGTAAAATGTAATGTCTGTGTGTGTGTGTCTAGGTAAAATGTAATGTCTGTGTGTGTATGTCTAGGTAAAATGTAATGTCTGTGTGTATGTCTAGGTAAAATGTAATGTCTGTGTGTGTGTCTAGGTAAAATGTAATGTCTGTGTGTATGTCTAGGTAAAATGTAATGTCTGTGTGTATGTCTAGGTAAAATGTAATGTCTGTGTGTATGTCTAGGTAAAATGTAATGTCTGTGTGTATGTCTAGGTAAAATGTAATGTCTGTGTGTATGTCTAGGTAAAATGTAATGTCTGTGTGTGATGTCTAGGTAAAATGTAATGTCTGTGTGTATGTCTAGGTAAAATGTAATGTCTGTGTGTATGTCTAGGTAAAATGTAATGTCTGTGTGTATGTCTAGGTAAAATGTAATGTCTGTGTGTGTATGTCTAGGTAAAATGTAATGTCTGTGTGTATGTCTAGGTAAAATGTAATGTCTGTGTGTGTGTGTCTAGGTAAAATGTAATGTCTGTGTGTATGTCTAGGTAAAATGTAATGTCTGTGTGTATGTCTAGGTAAAATGTAATGTCTGTGTGTATGTCTAGGTAAAATGTAATGTCTGTGTGTATGTCTAGGTAAAATGTAATGTCTGTGTGTGTGTCTAGGTAAAATGTAATGTCTGTGTGTGTATGTCTAGGTAAAATGTAATGTCTGTGTGTGTGTCTAGGTAAAATGTAATGTCTGTGTGTATGTCTAGGTAAAATGTAATGTCTGTGTGTATGTCTAGGTAAAATGTAATGTCTGTGTGTATGTCTAGGTAAAATGTAATGTCTGTGTGTGTGTGTCTAGGTAAAATGTAATGTCTGTGTGTATGTCTAGGTAAAATGTAATGTCTGTGTGTATGTCTAGGTAAAATGTAATGTCTGTGTGTATGTCTAGGTAAAATGTAATGTCTGTGTGTATGTCTAGGTAAAATGTAATGTCTGTGTGTGTATGTCTAGGTAAAATGTAATGTCTGTGTGTGTGTCTAGGTAAAATGTAATGTCTGTGTGTGTGTGTCTAGGTAAAATGTAATGTCTGTGTGTATGTCTAGGTAAAATGTAATGTCTGTGTGTATGTCTAGGTAAAATGTAATGTCTGTGTGTATGTCTAGGTAAAATGTAATGTCTGTGTGTTGTCTAGGTAAAATGTAATGTCTGTGTGTGTGTCTAGGTAAAATGTAATGTCTGTGTGTTATGTCTAGGTAAAATGTAATGTCTGTGTGTATGTCTAGGTAAAATGTAATGTCTGTGTGTATGTCTAGGTAAAATGTAATGTCTGTGTGTGTATGTCTAGGTAAAATGTAATGTCTGTGTGTGTATGTCTAGGTAAAATGTAATGTCTGTGTGTATGTCTAGGTAAAATGTAATGTCTGTGTGTATGTCTAGGTAAAATGTAATGTCTGTGTGTATGTCTAGGTAAAATGTAATGTCTGTGTGTGTATGTCTAGGTAAAATGTAATGTCTGTGTGTATGTCTAGGTAAAATGTAATGTCTGTGTGTATGTCTAGGTAAAATGTAATGTCTGTGTGTATGTCTAGGTAAAATGTAATGTCTGTGTGTATGTCTAGGTAAAATGTAATGTCTGTGTGTGTTGTCTAGGTAAAATGTAATGTCTGTGTGTATGTCTAGGTAAAATGTAATGTCTGTGTGTATGTCTAGGTAAAATGTAATGTCTGTGTGTGTGTCTAGGTAAAATGTAATGTCTGTGTGTATGTCTAGGTAAAATGTAATGTCTGTGTGTATGTCTAGGTAAAATGTAATGTCTGTGTGTGTGTCTAGGTAAAATGTAATGTCTGTGTGTATGTCTAGGTAAAATGTAATGTCTGTGTGTATGTCTAGGTAAAATGTAATGTCTGTGTGTGTATGTCTAGGTAAAATGTAATGTCTGTGTGTATGTCTAGGTAAAATGTAATGTCTGTGTGTATGTCTAGGTAAAATGTAATGTCTGTGTGTATGTCTAGGTAAAATGTAATGTCTGTGTGTATGTCTAGGTAAAATGTAATGTCTGTGTGTATGTCTAGGTAAAATGTAATGTCTGTGTGTGTGTCTAGGTAAAATGTAATGTCTGTGTGTATGTCTAGGTAAAATGTAATGTCTGTGTGTGTATGTCTAGGTAAAATGTAATGTCTGTGTGTATGTCTAGGTAAAATGTAATGTCTGTGTGTATGTCTAGGTAAAATGTAATGTCTGTGTGTATGTCTAGGTAAAATGTAATGTCTGTGTGTATGTCTAGGTAAAATGTAATGTCTGTGTGTATGTCTAGGTAAAATGTAATGTCTGTGTGTATGTCTAGGTAAAATGTAATGTCTGTGTGTATGTCTAGGTAAAATGTAATGTCTGTGTGTATGTCTAGGTAAAATGTAATGTCTGTGTGTATGTCTAGGTAAAATGTAATGTCTGTGTGTGTATGTCTAGGTAAAATGTAATGTCTGTGTGTGATGTCTAGGTAAAATGTAATGTCTGTGTGTGTATGTCTAGGTAAAATGTAATGTCTGTGTGTATGTCTAGGTAAAATGTAATGTCTGTGTGTATGTCTAGGTAAAATGTAATGTCTGTGTGTATGTCTAGGTAAAATGTAATGTCTGTGTGTATGTCTAGGTAAAATGTAATGTCTGTGTGTATGTCTAGGTAAAATGTAATGTCTGTGTGTGTATGTCTAGGTAAAATGTAATGTCTGTGTGTGTGTCTAGGTAAAATGTAATGTCTGTGTGTATGTCTAGGTAAAATGTAATGTCTGTGTGTGTGTCTAGGTAAAATGTAATGTCTGTGTGTATGTCTAGGTAAAATGTAATGTCTGTGTGTGTTGTCTAGGTAAAATGTAATGTCTGTGTGTATGTCTAGGTAAAATGTAATGTCTGTGTGTATGTCTAGGTAAAATGTAATGTCTGTGTGTATGTCTAGGTAAAATGTAATGTCTGTGTGTATGTCTAGGTAAAATGTAATGTCTGTGTGTGTATGTCTAGGTAAAATGTAATGTCTGTGTGTATGTCTAGGTAAAATGTAATGTCTGTGTGTGTATGTCTAGGTAAAATGTAATGTCTGTGTGTATGTCTAGGTAAAATGTAATGTCTGTGTGTATGTCTAGGTAAAATGTAATGTCTGTGTGTATGTCTAGGTAAAATGTAATGTCTGTGTGTATGTCTAGGTAAAATGTAATGTCTGTGTGTGTGTCTAGGTAAAATGTAATGTCTGTGTGTGTATGTCTAGGTAAAATGTAATGTCTGTGTGTATGTCTAGGTAAAATGTAATGTCTGTGTGTATGTCTAGGTAAAATGTAATGTCTGTGTGTATGTCTAGGTAAAATGTAATGTCTGTGTGTGTATGTCTAGGTAAAATGTAATGTCTGTGTGTATGTCTAGGTAAAATGTAATGTCTGTGTGTATGTCTAGGTAAAATGTAATGTCTGTGTGTATGTCTAGGTAAAATGTAATGTCTGTGTGTATGTCTAGGTAAAATGTAATGTCTGTGTGTATGTCTAGGTAAAATGTAATGTCTGTGTGTGTGTCTAGGTAAAATGTAATGTCTGTGTGTATGTCTAGGTAAAATGTAATGTCTGTGTGTATGTCTAGGTAAAATGTAATGTCTGTGTGTATGTCTAGGTAAAATGTAATGTCTGTGTGTATGTCTAGGTAAAATGTAATGTCTGTGTGTATGTCTAGGTAAAATGTAATGTCTGTGTGTATGTCTAGGTAAAATGTAATGTCTGTGTGTGTGTCTAGGTAAAATGTAATGTCTGTGTGTATGTCTAGGTAAAATGTAATGTCTGTGTGTATGTCTAGGTAAAATGTAATGTCTGTGTGTATGTCTAGGTAAAATGTAATGTCTGTGTGTATGTCTAGGTAAAATGTAATGTCTGTGTGTATGTCTAGGTAAAATGTAATGTCTGTGTGTATGTCTAGGTAAAATGTAATGTCTGTGTGTATGTCTAGGTAAAATGTAATGTCTGTGTGTATGTCTAGGTAAAATGTAATGTCTGTGTGTATGTCTAGGTAAAATGTAATGTCTGTGTGTGTGTCTAGGTAAAATGTAATGTCTGTGTGTATGTCTAGGTAAAATGTAATGTCTGTGTGTATGTCTAGGTAAAATGTAATGTCTGTGTGTGTGTCTAGGTAAAATGTAATGTCTGTGTGTATGTCTAGGTAAAATGTAATGTCTGTGTGTATGTCTAGGTAAAATGTAATGTCTGTGTGTATGTCTAGGTAAAATGTAATGTCTGTGTGTATGTCTAGGTAAAATGTAATGTCTGTGTGTATGTCTAGGTAAAATGTAATGTCTGTGTGTGTGTCTAGGTAAAATGTAATGTCTGTGTGTATGTCTAGGTAAAATGTAATGTCTGTGTGTATGTCTAGGTAAAATGTAATGTCTGTGTGTATGTCTAGGTAAAATGTAATGTCTGTGTGTATGTCTAGGTAAAATGTAATGTCTGTGTGTGTGTCTAGGTAAAATGTAATGTCTGTGTGTATGTCTAGGTAAAATGTAATGTCTGTGTGTGTGTCTAGGTAAAATGTAATGTCTGTGTGTATGTCTAGGTAAAATGTAATGTCTGTGTGTGTGTCTAGGTAAAATGTAATGTCTGTGTGTATGTCTAGGTAAAATGTAATGTCTGTGTGTATGTCTAGGTAAAATGTAATGTCTGTGTGTATGTCTAGGTAAAATGTAATGTCTGTGTGTGTATGTCTAGGTAAAATGTAATGTCTGTGTGTATGTCTAGGTAAAATGTAATGTCTGTGTGTATGTCTAGGTAAAATGTAATGTCTGTGTGTGTATGTCTAGGTAAAATGTAATGTCTGTGTGTATGTCTAGGTAAAATGTAATGTCTGTGTGTATGTCTAGGTAAAATGTAATGTCTGTGTGTATGTCTAGGTAAAATGTAATGTCTGTGTGTATGTCTAGGTAAAATGTAATGTCTGTGTGTGATGTCTAGGTAAAATGTAATGTCTGTGTGTATGTCTAGGTAAAATGTAATGTCTGTGTGTATGTCTAGGTAAAATGTAATGTCTGTGTGTATGTCTAGGTAAAATGTAATGTCTGTGTGTATGTCTAGGTAAAATGTAATGTCTGTGTGTATGTCTAGGTAAAATGTAATGTCTGTGTGTATGTCTAGGTAAAATGTAATGTCTGTGTGTGTGTGTCTAGGTAAAATGTAATGTCTGTGTGTGTATGTCTAGGTAAAATGTAATGTCTGTGTGTGTGTCTAGGTAAAATGTAATGTCTGTGTGTATGTCTAGGTAAAATGTAATGTCTGTGTGTATGTCTAGGTAAAATGTAATGTCTGTGTGTATGTCTAGGTAAAATGTAATGTCTGTGTGTGTGTCTAGGTAAAATGTAATGTCTGTGTGTATGTCTAGGTAAAATGTAATGTCTGTGTGTATGTCTAGGTAAAATGTAATGTCTGTGTGTATGTCTAGGTAAAATGTAATGTCTGTGTGTGTGTCTAGGTAAAATGTAATGTCTGTGTGTGTGTGTCTAGGTAAAATGTAATGTCTGTGTGTATGTCTAGGTAAAATGTAATGTCTGTGTGTATGTCTAGGTAAAATGTAATGTCTGTGTGTATGTCTAGGTAAAATGTAATGTCTGTGTGTATGTCTAGGTAAAATGTAATGTCTGTGTGTATGTCTAGGTAAAATGTAATGTCTGTGTGTATGTCTAGGTAAAATGTAATGTCTGTGTGTGTGTCTAGGTAAAATGTAATGTCTGTGTGTGTATGTCTAGGTAAAATGTAATGTCTGTGTGTATGTCTAGGTAAAATGTAATGTCTGTGTGTATGTCTAGGTAAAATGTAATGTCTGTGTGTATGTCTAGGTAAAATGTAATGTCTGTGTGTGTATGTCTAGGTAAAATGTAATGTCTGTGTGTGTGTCTAGGTAAAATGTAATGTCTGTGTGTGTATGTCTAGGTAAAATGTAATGTCTGTGTGTATGTCTAGGTAAAATGTAATGTCTGTGTGTATGTCTAGGTAAAATGTAATGTCTGTGTGTATGTCTAGGTAAAATGTAATGTCTGTGTGTGTTGTCTAGGTAAAATGTAATGTCTGTGTGTGTGTCTAGGTAAAATGTAATGTCTGTGTGTATGTCTAGGTAAAATGTAATGTCTGTGTGTATGTCTAGGTAAAATGTAATGTCTGTGTGTATGTCTAGGTAAAATGTAATGTCTGTGTGTATGTCTAGGTAAAATGTAATGTCTGTGTGTGTATGTCTAGGTAAAATGTAATGTCTGTGTGTATGTCTAGGTAAAATGTAATGTCTGTGTGTATGTCTAGGTAAAATGTAATGTCTGTGTGTATGTCTAGGTAAAATGTAATGTCTGTGTGTATGTCTAGGTAAAATGTAATGTCTGTGTGTATGTCTAGGTAAAATGTAATGTCTGTGTGTGTATGTCTAGGTAAAATGTAATGTCTGTGTGTATGTCTAGGTAAAATGTAATGTCTGTGTGTATGTCTAGGTAAAATGTAATGTCTGTGTGTATGTCTAGGTAAAATGTAATGTCTGTGTGTATGTCTAGGTAAAATGTAATGTCTGTGTGTATGTCTAGGTAAAATGTAATGTCTGTGTGTGTTATGTCTAGGTAAAATGTAATGTCTGTGTGTATGTCTAGGTAAAATGTAATGTCTGTGTGTGTGTGTCTAGGTAAAATGTAATGTCTGTGTGTATGTCTAGGTAAAATGTAATGTCTGTGTGTATGTCTAGGTAAAATGTAATGTCTGTGTGTATGTCTAGGTAAAATGTAATGTCTGTGTGTATGTCTAGGTAAAATGTAATGTCTGTGTGTGTATGTCTAGGTAAAATGTAATGTCTGTGTGTGTATGTCTAGGTAAAATGTAATGTCTGTGTGTATGTCTAGGTAAAATGTAATGTCTGTGTGTATGTCTAGGTAAAATGTAATGTCTGTGTGTATGTCTAGGTAAAATGTAATGTCTGTGTGTGTGTGTCTAGGTAAAATGTAATGTCTGTGTGTATGTCTAGGTAAAATGTAATGTCTGTGTGTATGTCTAGGTAAAATGTAATGTCTGTGTGTATGTCTAGGTAAAATGTAATGTCTGTGTGTATGTCTAGGTAAAATGTAATGTCTGTGTGTATGTCTAGGTAAAATGTAATGTCTGTGTGTGTGTCTAGGTAAAATGTAATGTCTGTGTGTATGTCTAGGTAAAATGTAATGTCTGTGTGTATGTCTAGGTAAAATGTAATGTCTGTGTGTATGTCTAGGTAAAATGTAATGTCTGTGTGTGTGTCTAGGTAAAATGTAATGTCTGTGTGTGTATGTCTAGGTAAAATGTAATGTCTGTGTGTATGTCTAGGTAAAATGTAATGTCTGTGTGTATGTCTAGGTAAAATGTAATGTCTGTGTGTATGTCTAGGTAAAATGTAATGTCTGTGTGTGTGTCTAGGTAAAATGTAATGTCTGTGTGTGATGTCTAGGTAAAATGTAATGTCTGTGTGTATGTCTAGGTAAAATGTAATGTCTGTGTGTATGTCTAGGTAAAATGTAATGTCTGTGTGTATGTCTAGGTAAAATGTAATGTCTGTGTGTGTGTGTCTAGGTAAAATGTAATGTCTGTGTGTATGTCTAGGTAAAATGTAATGTCTGTGTGTATGTCTAGGTAAAATGTAATGTCTGTGTGTATGTCTAGGTAAAATGTAATGTCTGTGTGTATGTCTAGGTAAAATGTAATGTCTGTGTGTGTGTCTAGGTAAAATGTAATGTCTGTGTGTGTATGTCTAGGTAAAATGTAATGTCTGTGTGTATGTCTAGGTAAAATGTAATGTCTGTGTGTGTGTCTAGGTAAAATGTAATGTCTGTGTGTGTATGTCTAGGTAAAATGTAATGTCTGTGTGTGTATGTCTAGGTAAAATGTAATGTCTGTGTGTATGTCTAGGTAAAATGTAATGTCTGTGTGTATGTCTAGGTAAAATGTAATGTCTGTGTGTATGTCTAGGTAAAATGTAATGTCTGTGTGTGTATGTCTAGGTAAAATGTAATGTCTGTGTGTGTATGTCTAGGTAAAATGTAATGTCTGTGTGTATGTCTAGGTAAAATGTAATGTCTGTGTGTGTGTGTCTAGGTAAAATGTAATGTCTGTGTGTATGTCTAGGTAAAATGTCATGTCTGTGTGTATGTCTAGGTAAAATGTAATGTCTGTGTGTATGTCTAGGTAAAATGTAATGTCTGTGTGTATGTCTAGGTAAAATGTAATGTCTGTGTGTGTGTCTAGGTAAAATGTAATGTCTGTGTGTGTATGTCTAGGTAAAATGTAATGTCTGTGTGTGTGTCTAGGTAAAATGTAATGTCTGTGTGTATGTCTAGGTAAAATGTAATGTCTGTGTGTATGTCTAGGTAAAATGTAATGTCTGTGTGTATGTCTAGGTAAAATGTAATGTCTGTGTGTATGTCTAGGTAAAATGTAATGTCTGTGTGTATGTCTAGGTAAAATGTAATGTCTGTGTGTGTATGTCTAGGTAAAATGTAATGTCTGTGTGTATGTCTAGGTAAAATGTAATGTCTGTGTGTATGTCTAGGTAAAATGTAATGTCTGTGTGTATGTCTAGGTAAAATGTAATGTCTGTGTGTATGTCTAGGTAAAATGTAATGTCTGTGTGTGTGTGTCTAGGTAAAATGTAATGTCTGTGTGTATGTCTAGGTAAAATGTAATGTCTGTGTGTATGTCTAGGTAAAATGTAATGTCTGTGTGTATGTCTAGGTAAAATGTAATGTCTGTGTGTATGTCTAGGTAAAATGTAATGTCTGTGTGTGTGTATGTCTAGGTAAAATGTAATGTCTGTGTGTATGTCTAGGTAAAATGTAATGTCTGTGTGTATGTCTAGGTAAAATGTAATGTCTGTGTGTGTGTGTGTGTCTAGGTAAAATGTAATGTCTGTGTGTATGTCTAGGTAAAATGTAATGTCTGTGTGTATGTCTAGGTAAAATGTAATGTCTGTGTGTGTGTGTCTAGGTAAAATGTAATGTCTGTGTGTGTATGTCTAGGTAAAATGTAATGTCTGTGTGTATGTCTAGGTAAAATGTAATGTCTGTGTGTATGTCTAGGTAAAATGTAATGTCTGTGTGTATGTCTAGGTAAAATGTAATGTCTGTGTGTGTGTGTCTAGGTAAAATGTAATGTCTGTGTGTATGTCTAGGTAAAATGTAATGTCTGTGTGTGTGTCTAGGTAAAATGTAATGTCTGTGTGTATGTCTAGGTAAAATGTAATGTCTGTGTGTATGTCTAGGTAAAATGTAATGTCTGTGTGTGTATGTCTAGGTAAAATGTAATGTCTGTGTGTGTGTCTAGGTAAAATGTAATGTCTGTGTGTGTATGTCTAGGTAAAATGTAATGTCTGTGTGTATGTCTAGGTAAAATGTAATGTCTGTGTGTATGTCTAGGTAAAATGTAATGTCTGTGTGTATGTCTAGGTAAAATGTAATGTCTGTGTGTATGTCTAGGTAAAATGTAATGTCTGTGTGTATGTCTAGGTAAAATGTAATGTCTGTGTGTATGTCTAGGTAAAATGTAATGTCTGTGTGTATGTCTAGGTAAAATGTAATGTCTGTGTGTATGTCTAGGTAAAATGTAATGTCTGTGTGTGTGTCTAGGTAAAATGTAATGTCTGTGTGTGTATGTCTAGGTAAAATGTAATGTCTGTGTGTATGTCTAGGTAAAATGTAATGTCTGTGTGTATGTCTAGGTAAAATGTAATGTCTGTGTGTATGTCTAGGTAAAATGTAATGTCTGTGTGTATGTCTAGGTAAAATGTAATGTCTGTGTGTATGTCTAGGTAAAATGTAATGTCTGTGTGTATGTCTAGGTAAAATGTAATGTCTGTGTGTATGTCTAGGTAAAATGTAATGTCTGTGTGTGATGTCTAGGTAAAATGTAATGTCTGTGTGTATGTCTAGGTAAAATGTAATGTCTGTGTGTATGTCTAGGTAAAATGTAATGTCTGTGTGTATGTCTAGGTAAAATGTAATGTCTGTGTGTATGTCTAGGTAAAATGTAATGTCTGTGTGTGTATGTCTAGGTAAAATGTAATGTCTGTGTGTATGTCTAGGTAAAATGTAATGTCTGTGTGTATGTCTAGGTAAAATGTAATGTCTGTGTGTATGTCTAGGTAAAATGTAATGTCTGTGTGTATGTCTAGGTAAAATGTAATGTCTGTGTGTGTGATGTCTAGGTAAAATGTAATGTCTGTGTGTATGTCTAGGTAAAATGTAATGTCTGTGTGTATGTCTAGGTAAAATGTAATGTCTGTGTGTGTATGTCTAGGTAAAATGTAATGTCTGTGTGTATGTCTAGGTAAAATGTAATGTCTGTGTGTATGTCTAGGTAAAATGTAATGTCTGTGTGTATGTCTAGGTAAAATGTAATGTCTGTGTGTGTATGTCTAGGTAAAATGTAATGTCTGTGTGTATGTCTAGGTAAAATGTAATGTCTGTGTGTATGTCTAGGTAAAATGTAATGTCTGTGTGTATGTCTAGGTAAAATGTAATGTCTGTGTGTATGTCTAGGTAAAATGTAATGTCTGTGTGTGTGTCTAGGTAAAATGTAATGTCTGTGTGTATGTCTAGGTAAAATGTAATGTCTGTGTGTATGTCTAGGTAAAATGTAATGTCTGTGTGTATGTCTAGGTAAAATGTAATGTCTGTGTGTATGTCTAGGTAAAATGTAATGTCTGTGTGTATGTCTAGGTAAAATGTAATGTCTGTGTGTATGTCTAGGTAAAATGTAATGTCTGTGTGTATGTCTAGGTAAAATGTAATGTCTGTGTGTATGTCTAGGTAAAATGTAATGTCTGTGTGTATGTCTAGGTAAAATGTAATGTCTGTGTGTATGTCTAGGTAAAATGTAATGTCTGTGTGTGTATGTCTAGGTAAAATGTAATGTCTGTGTGTATGTCTAGGTAAAATGTAATGTCTGTGTGTATGTCTAGGTAAAATGTAATGTCTGTGTGTATGTCTAGGTAAAATGTAATGTCTGTGTGTATGTCTAGGTAAAATGTAATGTCTGTGTGTGTATGTCTAGGTAAAATGTAATGTCTGTGTGTATGTCTAGGTAAAATGTAATGTCTGTGTGTATGTCTAGGTAAAATGTAATGTCTGTGTGTATGTCTAGGTAAAATGTAATGTCTGTGTGTATGTCTAGGTAAAATGTAATGTCTGTGTGTGTTGTCTAGGTAAAATGTAATGTCTGTGTGTATGTCTAGGTAAAATGTAATGTCTGTGTGTGTATGTCTAGGTAAAATGTAATGTCTGTGTGTATGTCTAGGTAAAATGTAATGTCTGTGTGTGTGTGTCTAGGTAAAATGTAATGTCTGTGTGTATGTCTAGGTAAAATGTAATGTCTGTGTGTATGTCTAGGTAAAATGTAATGTCTGTGTGTATGTCTAGGTAAAATGTAATGTCTGTGTGTATGTCTAGGTAAAATGTAATGTCTGTGTGTGTGTCTAGGTAAAATGTAATGTCTGTGTGTGTATGTCTAGGTAAAATGTAATGTCTGTGTGTGTGTCTAGGTAAAATGTAATGTCTGTGTGTATGTCTAGGTAAAATGTAATGTCTGTGTGTATGTCTAGGTAAAATGTAATGTCTGTGTGTATGTCTAGGTAAAATGTAATGTCTGTGTGTGTGTCTAGGTAAAATGTAATGTCTGTGTGTGTATGTCTAGGTAAAATGTAATGTCTGTGTGTTATGTCTAGGTAAAATGTAATGTCTGTGTGTATGTCTAGGTAAAATGTAATGTCTGTGTGTGTATGTCTAGGTAAAATGTAATGTCTGTGTGTATGTCTAGGTAAAATGTAATGTCTGTGTGTGTGTCTAGGTAAAATGTAATGTCTGTGTGTATGTCTAGGTAAAATGTAATGTCTGTGTGTATGTCTAGGTAAAATGTAATGTCTGTGTGTATGTCTAGGTAAAATGTAATGTCTGTGTGTATGTCTAGGTAAAATGTAATGTCTGTGTGTATGTCTAGGTAAAATGTAATGTCTGTGTGTATGTCTAGGTAAAATGTAATGTCTGTGTGTATGTCTAGGTAAAATGTAATGTCTGTGTGTGTGTCTAGGTAAAATGTAATGTCTGTGTGTATGTCTAGGTAAAATGTAATGTCTGTGTGTATGTCTAGGTAAAATGTAATGTCTGTGTGTATGTCTAGGTAAAATGTAATGTCTGTGTGTATGTCTAGGTAAAATGTAATGTCTGTGTGTGTGTCTAGGTAAAATGTAATGTCTGTGTGTGTATGTCTAGGTAAAATGTAATGTCTGTGTGTATGTCTAGGTAAAATGTAATGTCTGTGTGTGTGTCTAGGTAAAATGTAATGTCTGTGTGTGTATGTCTAGGTAAAATGTAATGTCTGTGTGTATGTCTAGGTAAAATGTAATGTCTGTGTGTGTGTCTAGGTAAAATGTAATGTCTGTGTGTATGTCTAGGTAAAATGTAATGTCTGTGTGTATGTCTAGGTAAAATGTAATGTCTGTGTGTGTATGTCTAGGTAAAATGTAATGTCTGTGTGTATGTCTAGGTAAAATGTAATGTCTGTGTGTATGTCTAGGTAAAATGTAATGTCTGTGTGTGTGTCTAGGTAAAATGTAATGTCTGTGTGTGTGTCTAGGTAAAATGTAATGTCTGTGTGTGTGTCTAGGTAAAATGTAATGTCTGTGTGTATGTCTAGGTAAAATGTAATGTCTGTGTGTTGTCTAGGTAAAATGTAATGTCTGTGTGTATGTCTAGGTAAAATGTAATGTCTGTGTGTATGTCTAGGTAAAATGTAATGTCTGTGTGTATGTCTAGGTAAAATGTAATGTCTGTGTGTGTATGTCTAGGTAAAATGTAATGTCTGTGTGTATGTCTAGGTAAAATGTAATGTCTGTGTGTATGTCTAGGTAAAATGTAATGTCTGTGTGTATGTCTAGGTAAATGTAATGTCTGTGTGTGTGTGTCTAGGTAAAATGTAATGTCTGTGTGTATGTCTAGGTAAAATGTAATGTCTGTGTGTGTGTCTAGGTAAAATGTAATGTCTGTGTGTATGTCTAGGTAAAATGTAATGTCTGTGTGTGTGTCTAGGTAAAATGTAATGTCTGTGTGTATGTCTAGGTAAAATGTAATGTCTGTGTGTATGTCTAGGTAAAATGTAATGTCTGTGTGTGTGTCTAGGTAAAATGTAATGTCTGTGTGTGTATGTCTAGGTAAAATGTAATGTCTGTGTGTGTGTGTCTAGGTAAAATGTAATGTCTGTGTGTATGTCTAGGTAAAATGTAATGTCTGTGTGTATGTCTAGGTAAAATGTAATGTCTGTGTGTATGTCTAGGTAAAATGTAATGTCTGTGTGTGTATGTCTAGGTAAAATGTAATGTCTGTGTGTGTGTATGTCTAGGTAAAATGTAATGTCTGTGTGTATGTCTAGGTAAAATGTAATGTCTGTGTGTGTGTCTAGGTAAAATGTAATGTCTGTGTGTATGTCTAGGTAAAATGTAATGTCTGTGTGTATGTCTAGGTAAAATGTAATGTCTGTGTGTATGTCTAGGTAAAATGTAATGTCTGTGTGTATGTCTAGGTAAAATGTAATGTCTGTGTGTGTGTCTAGGTAAAATGTAATGTCTGTGTGTGTATGTCTAGGTAAAATGTAATGTCTGTGTGTATGTCTAGGTAAAATGTAATGTCTGTGTGTATGTCTAGGTAAAATGTAATGTCTGTGTGTGTATGTCTAGGTAAAATGTAATGTCTGTGTGTTGTGTCTAGGTAAAATGTAATGTCTGTGTGTATGTCTAGGTAAAATGTAATGTCTGTGTGTCTGTCTAGGTAAAATGTAATGTCTGTGTGTATGTCTAGGTAAAATGTAATGTCTGTGTGTATGTCTAGGTAAAATGTAATGTCTGTGTGTATGTCTAGGTAAAATGTAATGTCTGTGTGTATGTCTAGGTAAAATGTAATGTCTGTGTGTATGTCTAGGTAAAATGTAATGTCTGTGTGTGTATGTCTAGGTAAAATGTAATGTCTGTGTGTATGTCTAGGTAAAATGTAATGTCTGTGTGTATGTCTAGGTAAAATGTAATGTCTGTGTGTGTATGTCTAGGTAAAATGTAATGTCTGTGTGTATGTCTAGGTAAAATGTAATGTCTGTGTGTGTGTCTAGGTAAAATGTAATGTCTGTGTGTATGTCTAGGTAAAATGTAATGTCTGTGTGTATGTCTAGGTAAAATGTAATGTCTGTGTGTGTATGTCTAGGTAAAATGTAATGTCTGTGTGTGATGTCTAGGTAAAATGTAATGTCTGTGTGTATGTCTAGGTAAAATGTAATGTCTGTGTGTATGTCTAGGTAAAATGTAATGTCTGTGTGTGTGTCTAGGTAAAATGTAATGTCTGTGTGTGTTGTCTAGGTAAAATGTAATGTCTGTGTGTATGTCTAGGTAAAATGTAATGTCTGTGTGTATGTCTAGGTAAAATGTAATGTCTGTGTGTATGTCTAGGTAAAATGTAATGTCTGTGTGTGTGTGTCTAGGTAAAATGTAATGTCTGTGTGTATGTCTAGGTAAAATGTAATGTCTGTGTGTATGTCTAGGTAAAATGTAATGTCTGTGTGTATGTCTAGGTAAAATGTAATGTCTGTGTGTGTGTGTCTAGGTAAAATGTAATGTCTGTGTGTATGTCTAGGTAAAATGTAATGTCTGTGTGTGTATGTCTAGGTAAAATGTAATGTCTGTGTGTATGTCTAGGTAAAATGTAATGTCTGTGTGTGTGTCTAGGTAAAATGTAATGTCTGTGTGTGTATGTCTAGGTAAAATGTAATGTCTGTGTGTGTATGTCTAGGTAAAATGTAATGTCTGTGTGTATGTCTAGGTAAAATGTAATGTCTGTGTGTGTGTCTAGGTAAAATGTAATGTCTGTGTGTGTGTCTAGGTAAAATGTAATGTCTGTGTGTGTATGTCTAGGTAAAATGTAATGTCTGTGTGTATGTCTAGGTAAAATGTAATGTCTGTGTGTATGTCTAGGTAAAATGTAATGTCTGTGTGTGTATGTCTAGGTAAAATGTAATGTCTGTGTGTTATGTCTAGGTAAAATGTAATGTCTGTGTGTGTGTGTCTAGGTAAAATGTAATGTCTGTGTGTATGTCTAGGTAAAATGTAATGTCTGTGTGTATGTCTAGGTAAAATGTAATGTCTGTGTGTATGTCTAGGTAAAATGTAATGTCTGTGTGTGATGTCTAGGTAAAATGTAATGTCTGTGTGTGTGTCTAGGTAAAATGTAATGTCTGTGTGTGTATGTCTAGGTAAAATGTAATGTCTGTGTGTATGTCTAGGTAAAATGTAATGTCTGTGTGTATGTCTAGGTAAAATGTAATGTCTGTGTGTATGTCTAGGTAAAATGTAATGTCTGTGTGTATGTCTAGGTAAAATGTAATGTCTGTGTGTATGTCTAGGTAAAATGTAATGTCTGTGTGTGTGTGTCTAGGTAAAATGTAATGTCTGTGTGTATGTCTAGGTAAAATGTAATGTCTGTGTGTGTATGTCTAGGTAAAATGTAATGTCTGTGTGTATGTCTAGGTAAAATGTAATGTCTGTGTGTATGTCTAGGTAAAATGTAATGTCTGTGTGTATGTCTAGGTAAAATGTAATGTCTGTGTGTGTATGTCTAGGTAAAATGTAATGTCTGTGTGTATGTCTAGGTAAAATGTAATGTCTGTGTGTTGTCTAGGTAAAATGTAATGTCTGTGTGTGTATGTCTAGGTAAAATGTAATGTCTGTGTGTATGTCTAGGTAAAATGTAATGTCTGTGTGTATGTCTAGGTAAAATGTAATGTCTGTGTGTGTGTCTAGGTAAAATGTAATGTCTGTGTGTGTATGTCTAGGTAAAATGTAATGTCTGTGTGTATGTCTAGGTAAAATGTAATGTCTGTGTGTATGTCTAGGTAAAATGTAATGTCTGTGTGTATGTCTAGGTAAAATGTAATGTCTGTGTGTGTATGTCTAGGTAAAATGTAATGTCTGTGTGTATGTCTAGGTAAAATGTAATGTCTGTGTGTGTGTGTCTAGGTAAAATGTAATGTCTGTGTGTATGTCTAGGTAAAATGTAATGTCTGTGTGTATGTCTAGGTAAAATGTAATGTCTGTGTGTGTGTCTAGGTAAAATGTAATGTCTGTGTGTATGTCTAGGTAAAATGTAATGTCTGTGTGTATGTCTAGGTAAAATGTAATGTCTGTGTGTATGTCTAGGTAAAATGTAATGTCTGTGTGTATGTCTAGGTAAAATGTAATGTCTGTGTGTGTATGTCTAGGTAAAATGTAATGTCTGTGTGTATGTCTAGGTAAAATGTAATGTCTGTGTGTGTGTCTAGGTAAAATGTAATGTCTGTGTGTATGTCTAGGTAAAATGTAATGTCTGTGTGTATGTCTAGGTAAAATGTAATGTCTGTGTGTATGTCTAGGTAAAATGTAATGTCTGTGTGTATGTCTAGGTAAAATGTAATGTCTGTGTGTGTGTCTAGGTAAAATGTAATGTCTGTGTGTATGTCTAGGTAAAATGTAATGTCTGTGTGTGTGTCTAGTTAAAATGTAATGTCTGTGTGTGTATGTCTAGGTAAAATGTAATGTCTGTGTGTATGTCTAGGTAAAATGTAATGTCTGTGTGTGTCTAGGTAAAATGTCATGTCTGTGTGTGTATGTCTAGGTAAAATGTAATGTCTGTGTGTATGTCTAGGTAAAATGTCATGTCTGTGTGTATGTCTAGGTAAAATGTCATGTCTGTGTGTATGTCTAGGTAAAATGTAATGTCTGTGTGTATGTCTAGGTAAAATGTAATGTCTGTGTGTATGTCTAGGTAAAATGTAATGTCTGTGTGTATGTCTAGGTAAAATGTAATGTCTGTGTGTGTATGTCTAGGTAAAATGTAATGTCTGTGTGTGATGTCTAGGTAAAATGTAATGTCTGTGTGTATGTCTAGGTAAAATGTAATGTCTGTGTGTGTGTCTAGGTAAAATGTAATGTCTGTGTGTGTATGTCTAGGTAAAATGTAATGTCTGTGTGTATGTCTAGGTAAAATGTAATGTCTGTGTGTATGTCTAGGTAAAATGTAATGTCTGTGTGTATGTCTAGGTAAAATGTAATGTCTGTGTGTGTGTCTAGGTAAAATGTAATGTCTGTGTGTATGTCTAGGTAAAATGTAATGTCTGTGTGTATGTCTAGGTAAAATGTAATGTCTGTGTGTATGTCTAGGTAAAATGTAATGTCTGTGTGTATGTCTAGGTAAAATGTAATGTCTGTGTGTGTATGTCTAGGTAAAATGTAATGTCTGTGTGTGATGTCTAGGTAAAATGTAATGTCTGTGTGTATGTCTAGGTAAAATGTAATGTCTGTGTGTATGTCTAGGTAAAATGTAATGTCTGTGTGTATGTCTAGGTAAAATGTAATGTCTGTGTGTATGTCTAGGTAAAATGTAATGTCTGTGTGTATGTCTAGGTAAAATGTAATGTCTGTGTGTATGTCTAGGTAAAATGTAATGTCTGTGTGTATGTCTAGGTAAAATGTAATGTCTGTGTGTATGTCTAGGTAAAATGTAATGTCTGTGTGTATGTCTAGGTAAAATGTAATGTCTGTGTGTATGTCTAGGTAAAATGTAATGTCTGTGTGTATGTCTAGGTAAAATGTAATGTCTGTGTGTATGTCTAGGTAAAATGTAATGTCTGTGTGTGTATGTCTAGGTAAAATGTAATGTCTGTGTGTATGTCTAGGTAAAATGTAATGTCTGTGTGTGTGTGTCTAGGTAAAATGTAATGTCTGTGTGTATGTCTAGGTAAAATGTAATGTCTGTGTGTATGTCTAGGTAAAATGTAATGTCTGTGTGTATGTCTAGGTAAAATGTAATGTCTGTGTGTATGTCTAGGTAAAATGTAATGTCTGTGTGTGTGTCTAGGTAAAATGTAATGTCTGTGTGTATGTCTAGGTAAAATGTAATGTCTGTGTGTGTGTGTCTAGGTAAAATGTAATGTCTTGTTGTGTGTATGTCTAGGTAAAATGTAATGTCTGTGTGTATGTCTAGGTAAAATGTAATGTCTGTGTGTGTGTCTAGGTAAAATGTAATGTCTGTGTGTATGTCTAGGTAAAATGTAATGTCTGTGTGTATGTCTAGGTAAAATGTAATGTCTGTGTGTATGTCTAGGTAAAATGTAATGTCTGTGTGTGTGTCTAGGTAAAATGTAATGTCTGTGTGTATGTCTAGGTAAAATGTAATGTCTGTGTGTGTATGTCTAGGTAAATGTAATGTCTGTGTGTATGTCTAGGTAAAATGTAATGTCTGTGTGTATGTCTAGGTAAAATGTAATGTCTGTGTGTATGTCTAGGTAAAATGTAATGTCTGTGTGTGTGTCTAGGTAAAATGTAATGTCTGTGTGTATGTCTAGGTAAAATGTAATGTCTGTGTGTATGTCTAGGTAAAATGTAATGTCTGTGTGTGTGTGTCTAGGTAAAATGTAATGTCTGTGTGTATGTCTAGGTAAAATGTAATGTCTGTGTGTGTGTCTAGGTAAAATGTAATGTCTGTGTGTATGTCTAGGTAAAATGTAATGTCTGTGTGTATGTCTAGGTAAAATGTAATGTCTGTGTGTATGTCTAGGTAAAATGTAATGTCTGTGTGTATGTCTAGGTAAAATGTAATGTCTGTGTGTATGTCTAGGTAAAATGTAATGTCTGTGTGTGTATGTCTAGGTAAAATGTAATGTCTGTGTGTATGTCTAGGTAAAATGTAATGTCTGTGTGTATGTCTAGGTAAAATGTAATGTCTGTGTGTGTATGTCTAGGTAAAATGTAATGTCTGTGTGTGTGTATGTCTAGGTAAAATGTAATGTCTGTGTGTATGTCTAGGTAAAATGTAATGTCTGTGTGTATGTCTAGGTAAAATGTAATGTCTGTGTGTGTATGTCTAGGTAAAATGTAATGTCTGTGTGTATGTCTAGGTAAAATGTAATGTCTGTGTGTATGTCTAGGTAAAATGTAATGTCTGTGTGTATGTCTAGGTAAAATGTAATGTCTGTGTGTATGTCTAGGTAAAATGTAATGTCTGTGTGTATGTCTAGGTAAAATGTAATGTCTGTGTGTATGTCTAGGTAAAATGTAATGTCTGTGTGTATGTCTAGGTAAAATGTAATGTCTGTGTGTGTATGTCTAGGTAAAATGTAATGTCTGTGTGTGTATGTCTAGGTAAAATGTAATGTCTGTGTGTATGTCTAGGTAAAATGTAATGTCTGTGTGTATGTCTAGGTAAAATGTAATGTCTGTGTGTATGTCTAGGTAAAATGTAATGTCTGTGTGTGTGTCTAGGTAAAATGTAATGTCTGTGTGTATGTCTAGGTAAAATGTAATGTCTGTGTGTGTGTCTAGGTAAAATGTAATGTCTGTGTGTATGTCTAGGTAAAATGTAATGTCTGTGTGTTATGTCTAGGTAAAATGTAATGTCTGTGTGTATGTCTAGGTAAAATGTAATGTCTGTGTGTATGTCTAGGTAAAATGTAATGTCTGTGTGTGTGTCTAGGTAAAATGTAATGTCTGTGTGTGTATGTCTAGGTAAAATGTAATGTCTGTGTGTGTGTCTAGGTAAAATGTAATGTCTGTGTGTATGTCTAGGTAAAATGTCATGTCTGTGTGTATGTCTAGGTAAAATGTAATGTCTGTGTGTATGTCTAGGTAAAATGTAATGTCTGTGTGTATGTCTAGGTAAAATGTAATGTCTGTGTGTGTATGTCTAGGTAAAATGTAATGTCTGTGTGTGTATGTCTAGGTAAAATGTAATGTCTGTGTGTGTGTCTAGGTAAAATGTAATGTCTGTGTGTATGTCTAGGTAAAATGTAATGTCTGTGTGTATGTCTAGGTAAAATGTAATGTCTGTGTGTATGTCTAGGTAAAATGTAATGTCTGTGTGTGTGTCTAGGTAAAATGTAATGTCTGTGTGTGATGTCTAGGTAAAATGTAATGTCTGTGTGTATGTCTAGGTAAAATGTAATGTCTGTGTGTATGTCTAGGTAAAATGTAATGTCTGTGTGTATGTCTAGGTAAAATGTAATGTCTGTGTGTGTGTCTAGGTAAAATGTAATGTCTGTGTGTGTGTATGTCTAGGTAAAATGTAATGTCTGTGTGTATGTCTAGGTAAAATGTAATGTCTGTGTGTATGTCTAGGTAAAATGTAATGTCTGTGTGTATGTCTAGGTAAAATGTAATGTCTGTGTGTATGTCTAGGTAAAATGTAATGTCTGTGTGTATGTCTAGGTAAAATGTAATGTCTGTGTGTATGTCTAGGTAAAATGTAATGTCTGTGTGTATGTCTAGGTAAAATGTAATGTCTGTGTGTATGTCTAGGTAAAATGTAATGTCTGTGTGTGTGTGTCTAGGTAAAATGTAATGTCTGTGTGTATGTCTAGGTAAAATGTAATGTCTGTGTGTATGTCTAGGTAAAATGTAATGTCTGTGTGTATGTCTAGGTAAAATGTAATGTCTGTGTGTATGTCTAGGTAAAATGTAATGTCTGTGTGTGTGTCTAGGTAAAATGTAATGTCTGTGTGTGTATGTCTAGGTAAAATGTAATGTCTGTGTGTGTATGTCTAGGTAAAATGTAATGTCTGTGTGTATGTCTAGGTAAAATGTAATGTCTGTGTGTGTATGTCTAGGTAAAATGTAATGTCTGTGTGTGTATGTCTAGGTAAAATGTAATGTCTGTGTGTATGTCTAGGTAAAATGTAATGTCTGTGTGTATGTCTAGGTAAAATGTAATGTCTGTGTGTATGTCTAGGTAAAATGTAATGTCTGTGTGTATGTCTAGGTAAAATGTAATGTCTGTGTGTATGTCTAGGTAAAATGTAATGTCTGTGTGTATGTCTAGGTAAAATGTAATGTCTGTGTGTGTGTCTAGGTAAAATGTAATGTCTGTGTGTATGTCTAGGTAAAATGTAATGTCTGTGTGTATGTCTAGGTAAAATGTAATGTCTGTGTGTATGTCTAGGTAAAATGTAATGTCTGTGTGTGTATGTCTAGGTAAAATGTAATGTCTGTGTGTATGTCTAGGTAAAATGTAATGTCTGTGTGTGTGTCTAGGTAAAATGTAATGTCTGTGTGTATGTCTAGGTAAAATGTAATGTCTGTGTGTGTATGTCTAGGTAAAATGTAATGTCTGTGTGTATGTCTAGGTAAAATGTAATGTCTGTGTGTATGTCTAGGTAAAATGTAATGTCTGTGTGTATGTCTAGGTAAAATGTAATGTCTGTGTGTGTGTGTCTAGGTAAAATGTAATGTCTGTGTGTATGTCTAGGTAAAATGTAATGTCTGTGTGTATGTCTAGGTAAAATGTAATGTCTGTGTGTATGTCTAGGTAAAATGTAATGTCTGTGTGTATGTCTAGGTAAAATGTAATGTCTGTGTGTGTGTCTAGGTAAAATGTAATGTCTGTGTGTATGTCTAGGTAAAATGTAATGTCTGTGTGTATGTCTAGGTAAAATGTAATGTCTGTGTGTGTGTCTAGGTAAAATGTAATGTCTGTGTGTATGTCTAGGTAAAATGTAATGTCTGTGTGTGTGTGTCTAGGTAAAATGTAATGTCTGTGTGTATGTCTAGGTAAAATGTAATGTCTGTGTGTATGTCTAGGTAAAATGTAATGTCTGTGTGTGTGTCTAGGTAAAATGTAATGTCTGTGTGTTATGTCTAGGTAAAATGTAATGTCTGTGTGTGTGTCTAGGTAAAATGTAATGTCTGTGTGTATGTCTAGGTAAAATGTAATGTCTGTGTGTATGTCTAGGTAAAATGTAATGTCTGTGTGTATGTCTAGGTAAAATGTAATGTCTGTGTGTATGTCTAGGTAAAATGTAATGTCTGTGTGTGATGTCTAGGTAAAATGTAATGTCTGTGTGTATGTCTAGGTAAAATGTAATGTCTGTGTGTATGTCTAGGTAAAATGTAATGTCTGTGTGTGTTGTCTAGGTAAAATGTAATGTCTGTGTGTATGTCTAGGTAAAATGTAATGTCTGTGTGTGTGTCTAGGTAAAATGTAATGTCTGTGTGTGTATGTCTAGGTAAAATGTAATGTCTGTGTGTGTATGTCTAGGTAAAATGTAATGTCTGTGTGTATGTCTAGGTAAAATGTAATGTCTGTGTGTATGTCTAGGTAAAATGTAATGTCTGTGTGTATGTCTAGGTAAAATGTAATGTCTGTGTGTATGTCTAGGTAAAATGTAATGTCTGTGTGTATGTCTAGGTAAAATGTAATGTCTGTGTGTGTGTCTAGGTAAAATGTAATGTCTGTGTGTGTATGTCTAGGTAAAATGTAATGTCTGTGTGTATGTCTAGGTAAAATGTAATGTCTGTGTGTATGTCTAGGTAAAATGTAATGTCTGTGTGTATGTCTAGGTAAAATGTAATGTCTGTGTGTGTGTCTAGGTAAAATGTAATGTCTGTGTGTTATGTCTAGGTAAAATGTAATGTCTGTGTGTATGTCTAGGTAAAATGTAATGTCTGTGTGTATGTCTAGGTAAAATGTAATGTCTGTGTGTGTATGTCTAGGTAAAATGTAATGTCTGTGTGTATGTCTAGGTAAAATGTAATGTCTGTGTGTATGTCTAGGTAAAATGTAATGTCTGTGTGTATGTCTAGGTAAAATGTAATGTCTGTGTGTTATGTCTAGGTAAAATGTAATGTCTGTGTGTATGTCTAGGTAAAATGTAATGTCTGTGTGTATGTCTAGGTAAAATGTAATGTCTGTGTGTGTGTCTAGGTAAAATGTAATGTCTGTGTGTATGTCTAGGTAAAATGTAATGTCTGTGTGTATGTCTAGGTAAAATGTAATGTCTGTGTGTATGTCTAGGTAAAATGTAATGTCTGTGTGTGTATGTCTAGGTAAAATGTAATGTCTGTGTGTATGTCTAGGTAAAATGTAATGTCTGTGTGTATGTCTAGGTAAAATGTAATGTCTGTGTGTGTGTCTAGGTAAAATGTAATGTCTGTGTGTGTATGTCTAGGTAAAATGTAATGTCTGTGTGTATGTCTAGGTAAAATGTAATGTCTGTGTGTATGTCTAGGTAAAATGTAATGTCTGTGTGTATGTCTAGGTAAAATGTAATGTCTGTGTGTATGTCTAGGTAAAATGTAATGTCTGTGTGTGTTGTCTAGGTAAAATGTAATGTCTGTGTGTATGTCTAGGTAAAATGTAATGTCTGTGTGTATGTCTAGGTAAAATGTAATGTCTGTGTGTATGTCTAGGTAAAATGTAATGTCTGTGTGTGTGTTCTAGGTAAAATGTAATGTCTGTGTGTATGTCTAGGTAAAATGTAATGTCTGTGTGTATCTCTAGGTAAAATGTAATGTCTGTGTGTGTGTCTAGGTAAAATGTAATGTCTGTGTGTATGTCTAGGTAAAATGTAATGTCTGTGTGTATGTCTAGGTAAAATGTCATGTCTGTGTGTATGTCTAGGTAAAATGTAATGTCTGTGTGTGTGTCTAGGTAAAATGTAATGTCTGTGTGTATGTCTAGGTAAAATGTAATGTCTGTGTGTATGTCTAGGTAAAATGTAATGTCTGTGTGTGATGTCTAGGTAAAATGTAATGTCTGTGTGTATGTCTAGGTAAAATGTAATGTCTGTGTGTGTATGTCTAGGTAAAATGTAATGTCTGTGTGTGTGTCTAGGTAAAATGTAATGTCTGTGTGTGTATGTCTAGGTAAAATGTAATGTCTGTGTGTGTGTCTAGGTAAAATGTAATGTCTGTGTGTATGTCTAGGTAAAATGTAATGTCTGTGTGTGTATGTCTAGGTAAAATGTAATGTCTGTGTGTGTGTGTCTAGGTAAAATGTAATGTCTGTGTGTATGTCTAGGTAAAATGTAATGTCTGTGTGTATGTCTAGGTAAAATGTAATGTCTGTGTGTATGTCTAGGTAAAATGTAATGTCTGTGTGTATGTCTAGGTAAAATGTAATGTCTGTGTGTATGTCTAGGTAAAATGTAATGTCTGTGTGTGTGTGTCTAGGTAAAATGTAATGTCTGTGTGTATGTCTAGGTAAAATGTAATGTCTGTGTGTATGTCTAGGTAAAATGTAATGTCTGTGTGTATGTCTAGGTAAAATGTAATGTCTGTGTGTGTATGTCTAGGTAAAATGTAATGTCTGTGTGTGTATGTCTAGGTAAAATGTAATGTCTGTGTGTATGTCTAGGTAAAATGTAATGTCTGTGTGTATGTCTAGGTAAAATGTAATGTCTGTGTGTATGTCTAGGTAAAATGTAATGTCTGTGTGTATGTCTAGGTAAAATGTAATGTCTGTGTGTGTGTCTAGGTAAAATGTAATGTCTGTGTGTATGTCTAGGTAAAATGTAATGTCTGTGTGTATGTCTAGGTAAAATGTAATGTCTGTGTGTATGTCTAGGTAAAATGTAATGTCTGTGTGTATGTCTAGGTAAAATGTAATGTCTGTGTGTATGTCTAGGTAAAATGTAATGTCTGTGTGTATGTCTAGGTAAAATGTAATGTCTGTGTGTATGTCTAGGTAAAATGTAATGTCTGTGTGTATGTCTAGGTAAAATGTAATGTCTGTGTGTATGTCTAGGTAAAATGTAATGTCTGTGTGTATGTCTAGGTAAAATGTAATGTCTGTGTGTATGTCTAGGTAAAATGTAATGTCTGTGTGTATGTCTAGGTAAAATGTAATGTCTGTGTGTGTGTGGTCTAGGTAAAATGTAATGTCTGTGTGTGATGTCTAGGTAAAATGTAATGTCTGTGTGTATGTCTAGGTAAAATGTAATGTCTGTGTGTATGTCTAGGTAAAATGTAATGTCTGTGTGTATGTCTAGGTAAAATGTAATGTCTGTGTGTGTGTCTAGGTAAAATGTAATGTCTGTGTGTGATGTCTAGGTAAAATGTAATGTCTGTGTGTATGTCTAGGTAAAATGTAATGTCTGTGTGTATGTCTAGGTAAAATGTAATGTCTGTGTGTATGTCTAGGTAAAATGTAATGTCTGTGTGTATGTCTAGGTAAAATGTAATGTCTGTGTGTATGTCTAGGTAAAATGTAATGTCTGTGTGTATGTCTAGGTAAAATGTAATGTCTGTGTGTATGTCTAGGTAAAATGTAATGTCTGTGTGTATGTCTAGGTAAAATGTAATGTCTGTGTGTATGTCTAGGTAAAATGTAATGTCTGTGTGTATGTCTAGGTAAAATGTAATGTCTGTGTGTGTGTCTAGGTAAAATGTAATGTCTGTGTGTGATGTCTAGGTAAAATGTAATGTCTGTGTGTATGTCTAGGTAAAATGTAATGTCTGTGTGTATGTCTAGGTAAAATGTAATGTCTGTGTGTGTGTCTAGGTAAAATGTAATGTCTGTGTGTGATGTCTAGGTAAAATGTAATGTCTGTGTGTATGTCTAGGTAAAATGTAATGTCTGTGTGTATGTCTAGGTAAAATGTAATGTCTGTGTGTATGTCTAGGTAAAATGTAATGTCTGTGTGTGTGTCTAGGTAAAATGTAATGTCTGTGTGTGTATGTCTAGGTAAAATGTAATGTCTGTGTGTATGTCTAGGTAAAATGTAATGTCTGTGTGTATGTCTAGGTAAAATGTAATGTCTGTGTGTATGTCTAGGTAAAATGTAATGTCTGTGTGTGTGTCTAGGTAAAATGTAATGTCTGTGTGTGTATGTCTAGGTAAAATGTAATGTCTGTGTGTGTATGTCTAGGTAAAATGTAATGTCTGTGTGTATGTCTAGGTAAAATGTAATGTCTGTGTGTGTATGTCTAGGTAAAATGTAATGTCTGTGTGTGTGTGTGTATGTCTAGGTAAAATGTAATGTCTGTGTGTATGTCTAGGTAAAATGTAATGTCTGTGTGTGTATGTCTAGGTAAAATGTAATGTCTGTGTGTATGTCTAGGTAAAATGTAATGTCTGTGTGTATGTCTAGGTAAAATGTAATGTCTGTGTGTATGTCTAGGTAAAATGTAATGTCTGTGTGTATGTCTAGGTAAAATGTAATGTCTGTGTGTGTGTCTAGGTAAAATGTAATGTCTGTGTGTATGTCTAGGTAAAATGTAATGTCTGTGTGTATGTCTAGGTAAAATGTAATGTCTGTGTGTGTGTCTAGGTAAAATGTAATGTCTGTGTGTATGTCTAGGTAAAATGTAATGTCTGTGTGTGTGTCTAGGTAAAATGTAATGTCTGTGTGTATGTCTAGGTAAAATGTAATGTCTGTGTGTATGTCTAGGTAAAATGTAATGTCTGTGTGTATGTCTAGGTAAAATGTAATGTCTGTGTGTATGTCTAGGTAAAATGTAATGTCTGTGTGTATGTCTAGGTAAAATGTAATGTCTGTGTGTGTATGTCTAGGTAAAATGTAATGTCTGTGTGTATGTCTAGGTAAAATGTAATGTCTGTGTGTGTGTCTAGGTAAAATGTAATGTCTGTGTGTATGTCTAGGTAAAATGTAATGTCTGTGTGTATGTCTAGGTAAAATGTAATGTCTGTGTGTATGTCTAGGTAAAATGTAATGTCTGTGTGTATGTCTAGGTAAAATGTAATGTCTGTGTGTATGTCTAGGTAAAATGTAATGTCTGTGTGTATGTCTAGGTAAAATGTAATGTCTGTGTGTTGTCTAGGTAAAATGTAATGTCTGTGTGTGTGTCTAGGTAAAATGTAATGTCTGTGTGTGTATGTCTAGGTAAAATGTAATGTCTGTGTGTATGTCTAGGTAAAATGTAATGTCTGTGTGTATGTCTAGGTAAAATGTAATGTCTGTGTGTATGTCTAGGTAAAATGTAATGTCTGTGTGTATGTCTAGGTAAAATGTAATGTCTGTGTGTGTGTCTAGGTAAAATGTAATGTCTGTGTGTGTATGTCTAGGTAAAATGTAATGTCTGTGTGTATGTCTAGGTAAAATGTAATGTCTGTGTGTGTGTCTAGGTAAAATGTAATGTCTGTGTGTATGTCTAGGTAAAATGTAATGTCTGTGTGTATGTCTAGGTAAAATGTAATGTCTGTGTGTATGTCTAGGTAAAATGTAATGTCTGTGTGTATGTCTAGGTAAAATGTAATGTCTGTGTGTATGTCTAGGTAAAATGTAATGTCTGTGTGTGTGTCTAGGTAAAATGTAATGTCTGTGTGTATGTCTAGGTAAAATGTAATGTCTGTGTGTATGTCTAGGTAAAATGTAATGTCTGTGTGTATGTCTAGGTAAAATGTAATGTCTGTGTGTGTGTCTAGGTAAAATGTAATGTCTGTGTGTATGTCTAGGTAAAATGTAATGTCCTGTGTATGTCTAGGTAAAATGTAATGTCTGTGTGTATGTCTAGGTAAAATGTAATGTCTGTGTGTATGTCTAGGTAAAATGTAATGTCTGTGTGTATGTCTAGGTAAAATGTAATGTCTGTGTGTATGTCTAGGTAAAATGTAATGTCTGTGTGTATGTCTAGGTAAAATGTAATGTCTGTGTGTGTATGTCTAGGTAAAATGTAATGTCTGTGTGTATGTCTAGGTAAAATGTAATGTCTGTGTGTATGTCTAGGTAAAATGTAATGTCTGTGTGTATGTCTAGGTAAAATGTAATGTCTGTGTGTATGTCTAGGTAAAATGTAATGTCTGTGTGTATGTCTAGGTAAAATGTAATGTCTGTGTGTATGTCTAGGTAAAATGTAATGTCTGTGTGTATGTCTAGGTAAAATGTAATGTCTGTGTGTATGTCTAGGTAAAATGTAATGTCTGTGTGTGTATGTCTAGGTAAAATGTAATGTCTGTGTGTATGTCTAGGTAAAATGTAATGTCTGTGTGTATGTCTAGGTAAAATGTAATGTCTGTGTGTATGTCTAGGTAAAATGTAATGTCTGTGTGTATGTCTAGGTAAAATGTAATGTCTGTGTGTGTGTCTAGGTAAAATGTAATGTCTGTGTGTATGTCTAGGTAAAATGTAATGTCTGTGTGTGTGTCTAGGTAAAATGTAATGTCTGTGTGTATGTCTAGGTAAAATGTAATGTCTGTGTGTATGTCTAGTTAAAATGTAATGTCTGTGTGTGTGTCTAGGTAAAATGTAATGTCTGTGTGTGTGTCTAGGTAAAATGTAATGTCTGTGTGTGTGTCTAGGTAAAATGTCATGTCTGTGTGTATGTCTAGGTAAAATCTAATGTCTGTGTGTATGTCTAGGTAAAATCTAATGTCTGTGTGTATGTCTAGGTAAAATGTAATGTCTGTGTGTATGTCTAGGTAAAATGTAATGTCTGTGTGTATGTCTAGGTAAAATGTAATGTCTGTGTGTATGTCTAGGTAAAATGTAATGTCTGTGTGTATGTCTAGGTAAAATGTAATGTCTGTGTGTATGTCTAGGTAAAATGTAATGTCTGTGTGTATGTCTAGGTAAAATGTAATGTCTGTGTGTGTATGTCTAGGTAAAATGTAATGTCTGTGTGTATGTCTAGGTAAAATGTAATGTCTGTGTGTATGTCTAGGTAAAATCTAATGTCTGTGTGTATGTCTAGGTAAAATGTAATGTCTGTGTGTGTGTATGTCTAGGTAAAATGTAATGTCTGTGTGTATGTCTAGGTAAAATGTAATGTCTGTGTGTATGTCTAGGTAAAATGTAATGTCTGTGTGTATGTCTAGGTAAAATGTAATGTCTGTGTGTATGTCTAGGTAAAATGTAATGTCTGTGTGTGTGTCTAGGTAAAATGTAATGTCTGTGTGTGTATGTCTAGGTAAAATGTAATGTCTGTGTGTATGTCTAGGTAAAATGTAATGTCTGTGTGTATGTCTAGGTAAAATGTAATGTCTGTGTGTGTGTCTAGGTAAAATGTAATGTCTGTGTGTATGTCTAGGTAAAATGTAATGTCTGTGTGTATGTCTAGGTAAAATGTAATGTCTGTGTGTATGTCTAGGTAAAATGTAATGTCTGTGTGTATGTCTAGGTAAAATGTAATGTCTGTGTGTATGTCTAGGTAAAATGTAATGTCTGTGTGTATGTCTAGGTAAAATGTAATGTCTGTGTGTATGTCTAGGTAAAATGTAATGTCTGTGTGTATGTCTAGGTAAAATGTAATGTCTGTGTGTATGTCTAGGTAAAATGTAATGTCTGTGTGTATGTCTAGGTAAAATGTAATGTCTGTGTGTATGTCTAGGTAAAATGTAATGTCTGTGTGTATGTCTAGGTAAAATGTAATGTCTGTGTGTATGTCTAGGTAAAATGTAATGTCTGTGTGTATGTCTAGGTAAAATGTAATGTCTGTGTGTGTGTCTAGGTAAAATGTAATGTCTGTGTGTGTGTGTCTAGGTAAAATGTAATGTCTGTGTGTATGTCTAGGTAAAATGTAATGTCTGTGTGTATGTCTAGGTAAAATGTAATGTCTGTGTGTGTGTCTAGGTAAAATGTAATGTCTGTGTGTATGTCTAGGTAAAATGTAATGTCTGTGTGTGTGTGTCTAGGTAAAATGTAATGTCTGTGTGTATGTCTAGGTAAAATGTAATGTCTGTGTGTATGTCTAGGTAAAATGTAATGTCTGTGTGTATGTCTAGGTAAAATGTAATGTCTGTGTGTGTGTCTAGGTAAAATGTAATGTCTGTGTGTATGTCTAGGTAAAATGTAATGTCTGTGTGTATGTCTAGGTAAAATGTAATGTCTGTGTGTATGTCTAGGTAAAATGTAATGTCTGTGTGTATGTCTAGGTAAAATGTAATGTCTGTGTGTATGTCTAGGTAAAATGTAATGTCTGTGTGTGTGTCTAGGTAAAATGTAATGTCTGTGTGTATGTCTAGGTAAAATGTAATGTCTGTGTGTGTATGTCTAGGTAAAATGTAATGTCTGTGTGTATGTCTAGGTAAAATGTAATGTCTGTGTGTATGTCTAGGTAAAATGTAATGTCTGTGTGTATGTCTAGGTAAAATGTAATGTCTGTGTGTGTATGTCTAGGTAAAATGTAATGTCTGTGTGTATGTCTAGGTAAAATGTAATGTCTGTGTGTATGTCTAGGTAAAATGTAATGTCTGTGTGTATGTCTAGGTAAAATGTAATGTCTGTGTGTATGTCTAGGTAAAATGTAATGTCTGTGTGTATGTCTAGGTAAAATGTAATGTCTGTGTGTGTATGTCTAGGTAAAATGTAATGTCTGTGTGTATGTCTAGGTAAAATGTAATGTCTGTGTGTATGTCTAGGTAAAATGTAATGTCTGTGTGTGTATGTCTAGGTAAAATGTAATGTCTGTGTGTATGTCTAGGTAAAATGTAATGTCTGTGTGTATGTCTAGGTAAAATGTAATGTCTGTGTGTATGTCTAGGTAAAATGTAATGTCTGTGTGTATGTCTAGGTAAAATGTAATGTCTGTGTGTTGTGTCTAGGTAAAATGTAATGTCTGTGTGTGTGTCTAGGTAAAATGTAATGTCTGTGTGTATGTCTAGGTAAAATGTAATGTCTGTGTGTGTGTCTAGGTAAAATGTAATGTCTGTGTGTATGTCTAGGTAAAATGTAATGTCTGTGTGTATGTCTAGGTAAAATGTAATGTCTGTGTGTATGTCTAGGTAAAATGTAATGTCTGTGTGTATGTCTAGGTAAAATGTAATGTCTGTGTGTGTATGTCTAGGTAAAATGTAATGTCTGTGTGTATGTCTAGGTAAAATGTAATGTCTGTGTGTATGTCTAGGTAAAATGTAATGTCTGTGTGTATGTCTAGGTAAAATGTAATGTCTGTGTGTGTATGTCTAGGTAAAATGTAATGTCTGTGTGTATGTCTAGGTAAAATGTAATGTCTGTGTGTGTATGTCTAGGTAAAATGTAATGTCTGTGTGTATGTCTAGGTAAAATGTAATGTCTGTGTGTATGTCTAGGTAAAATGTAATGTCTGTGTGTATGTCTAGGTAAAATGTAATGTCTGTGTGTATGTCTAGGTAAAATGTAATGTCTGTGTGTATGTCTAGGTAAAATGTAATGTCTGTGTGTATGTCTAGGTAAAATGTAATGTCTGTGTGTGTATGTCTAGGTAAAATGTAATGTCTGTGTGTATGTCTAGGTAAAATGTAATGTCTGTGTGTATGTCTAGGTAAAATGTAATGTCTGTGTGTATGTCTAGGTAAAATGTAATGTCTGTGTGTATGTCTAGGTAAAATGTAATGTCTGTGTGTATGTCTAGGTAAAATGTAATGTCTGTGTGTGTGTCTAGGTAAAATGTAATGTCTGTGTGTATGTCTAGGTAAAATGTAATGTCTGTGTGTATGTCTAGGTAAAATGTAATGTCTGTGTGTGTGTCTAGGTAAAATGTAATGTCTGTGTGTATGTCTAGGTAAAATGTAATGTCTGTGTGTATGTCTAGGTAAAATGTAATGTCTGTGTGTGTGTCTAGGTAAAATGTAATGTCTGTGTGTGTGTATGTCTAGGTAAAATGTAATGTCTGTGTGTGTGTCTAGGTAAAATGTAATGTCTGTGTGTATGTCTAGGTAAAATGTAATGTCTGTGTGTATGTCTAGGTAAAATGTAATGTCTGTGTGTATGTCTAGGTAAAATGTAATGTCTGTGTGTATGTCTAGGTAAAATGTAATGTCTGTGTGTATGTCTAGGTAAAATGTAATGTCTGTGTGTGTGTCTAGGTAAAATGTAATGTCTGTGTGTATGTCTAGGTAAAATGTAATGTCTGTGTGTTATGTCTAGGTAAAATGTAATGTCTGTGTGTATGTCTAGGTAAAATGTAATGTCTGTGTGTGTATGTCTAGGTAAAATGTAATGTCTGTGTGTGTGTCTAGGTAAAATGTAATGTCTGTGTGTATGTCTAGGTAAAATGTAATGTCTGTGTGTATGTCTAGGTAAAATGTAATGTCTGTGTGTATGTCTAGGTAAAATGTAATGTCTGTGTGTGTGTGTCTAGGTAAAATGTAATGTCTGTGTGTATGTCTAGGTAAAATGTAATGTCTGTGTGTATGTCTAGGTAAAATGTAATGTCTGTGTGTATGTCTAGGTAAAATGTAATGTCTGTGTGTATGTCTAGGTAAAATGTAATGTCTGTGTGTGTATGTCTAGGTAAAATGTAATGTCTGTGTGTATGTCTAGGTAAAATGTAATGTCTGTGTGTATGTCTAGGTAAAATGTAATGTCTGTGTGTATGTCTAGGTAAAATGTAATGTCTGTGTGTATGTCTAGGTAAAATGTAATGTCTGTGTGTTATGTCTAGGTAAAATGTAATGTCTGTGTGTGTGTCTAGGTAAAATGTAATGTCTGTGTGTATGTCTAGGTAAAATGTAATGTCTGTGTGTATGTCTAGGTAAAATGTAATGTCTGTGTGTATGTCTAGGTAAAATGTAATGTCTGTGTGTATGTCTAGGTAAAATGTAATGTCTGTGTGTATGTCTAGGTAAAATGTAATGTCTGTGTGTATGTCTAGGTAAAATGTAATGTCTGTGTGTGTATGTCTAGGTAAAATGTAATGTCTGTGTGTATGTCTAGGTAAAATGTAATGTCTGTGTGTATGTCTAGGTAAAATGTAATGTCTGTGTGTGTGTCTAGGTAAAATGTAATGTCTGTGTGTGTATGTCTAGGTAAAATGTAATGTCTGTGTGTATGTCTAGGTAAAATGTAATGTCTGTGTGTATGTCTAGGTAAAATGTAATGTCTGTGTGTGTGTCTAGGTAAAATGTAATGTCTGTGTGTGTATGTCTAGGTAAAATGTAATGTCTGTGTGTGTATGTCTAGGTAAAATGTAATGTCTGTGTGTATGTCTAGGTAAAATGTAATGTCTGTGTGTATGTCTAGGTAAAATGTAATGTCTGTGTGTATGTCTAGGTAAAATGTAATGTCTGTGTGTATGTCTAGGTAAAATGTAATGTCTGTGTGTATGTCTAGGTAAAATGTAATGTCTGTGTGTGTGTCTAGGTAAAATGTAATGTCTGTGTGTATGTCTAGGTAAAATGTAATGTCTGTGTGTATGTCTAGGTAAAATGTAATGTCTGTGTGTATGTCTAGGTAAAATGTAATGTCTGTGTGTATGTCTAGGTAAAATGTAATGTCTGTGTGTGTCTAGGTAAAATGTAATGTCTGTGTGTATGTCTAGGTAAAATGTAATGTCTGTGTGTATGTCTAGGTAAAATGTAATGTCTGTGTGTGTATGTCTAGGTAAAATGTAATGTCTGTGTGTATGTCTAGGTAAAATGTAATGTCTGTGTGTATGTCTAGGTAAAATGTAATGTCTGTGTGTATGTCTAGTAAAATGTAATGTCTGTGTGTATGTCTAGGTAAAATGTAATGTCTGTGTGTGTGTCTAGGTAAAATGTAATGTCTGTGTGTATGTCTAGGTAAAATGTAATGTCTGTGTGTATGTCTAGGTAAAATGTAATGTCTGTGTGTATGTCTAGGTAAAATGTAATGTCTGTGTGTTATGTCTAGGTAAAATGTAATGTCTGTGTGTGTATGTCTAGGTAAAATGTAATGTCTGTGTGTGTGTCTAGGTAAAATGTAATGTCTGTGTGTATGTCTAGGTAAAATGTAATGTCTGTGTGTGTATGTCTAGGTAAAATGTAATGTCTGTGTGTATGTCTAGGTAAAATGTAATGTCTGTGTGTGTATGTCTAGGTAAAATGTAATGTCTGTGTGTATGTCTAGGTAAAATGTAATGTCTGTGTGTATGTCTAGGTAAAATGTAATGTCTGTGTGTATGTCTAGGTAAAATGTAATGTCTGTGTGTATGTCTAGGTAAAATGTAATGTCTGTGTGTGTGTCTAGGTAAAATGTAATGTCTGTGTGTGTATGTCTAGGTAAAATGTAATGTCTGTGTGTATGTCTAGGTAAAATGTAATGTCTGTGTTTATGTCTAGGTAAAATGTAATGTCTGTGTGTATGTCTAGGTAAAATGTAATGTCTGTGTTTATGTCTAGGTAAAATGTAATGTCTGTGTGTGTGTCTAGGTAAAATGTAATGTCTGTGTGTGTATGTCTAGGTAAAATGTAATGTCTGTGTGTGTGTCTAGGTAAAATGTAATGTCTGTGTGTATGTCTAGGTAAAATGTAATGTCTGTGTGTATGTCTAGGTAAAATGTAATGTCTGTGTGTATGTCTAGGTAAAATGTAATGTCTGTGTGTGTGTCTAGGTAAAATGTAATGTCTGTGTGTATGTCTAGGTAAAATGTAATGTCTGTGTGTATGTCTAGGTAAAATGTAATGTCTGTGTGTATGTCTAGGTAAAATGTAATGTCTGTGTGTATGTCTAGGTAAAATGTAATGTCTGTGTGTATGTCTAGGTAAAATGTAATGTCTGTGTGTGTGTCTAGGTAAAATGTAATGTCTGTGTGTGATGTCTAGGTAAAATGTAATGTCTGTGTGTGTATGTCTAGGTAAAATGTAATGTCTGTGTGTATGTCTAGGTAAAATGTAATGTCTGTGTGTGTATGTCTAGGTAAAATGTAATGTCTGTGTGTATGTCTAGGTAAAATGTAATGTCTGTGTGTGATGTCTAGGTAAAATGTAATGTCTGTGTGTGTATGTCTAGGTAAAATGTAATGTCTGTGTGTATGTCTAGGTAAAATGTAATGTCTGTGTGTGTGTCTAGGTAAAATGTAATGTCTGTGTGTATGTCTAGGTAAAATGTAATGTCTGTGTGTGTGTCTAGGTAAAATGTAATGTCTGTGTGTATGTCTAGGTAAAATGTAATGTCTGTGTGTATGTCTAGGTAAAATGTAATGTCTGTGTGTATGTCTAGGTAAAATGTAATGTCTGTGTGTATGTCTAGGTAAAATGTAATGTCTGTGTGTATGTCTAGGTAAAATGTAATGTCTGTGTGTATGTCTAGGTAAAATGTAATGTCTGTGTGTATGTCTAGGTAAAATGTAATGTCTGTGTGTATGTCTAGGTAAAATGTAATGTCTGTGTGTGTATGTCTAGGTAAAATGTAATGTCTGTGTGTATGTCTAGGTAAAATGTAATGTCTGTGTGTATGTCTAGGTAAAATGTAATGTCTGTGTGTATGTCTAGGTAAAATGTAATGTCTGTGTGTATGTCTAGGTAAAATGTAATGTCTGTGTGTGTATGTCTAGGTAAAATGTAATGTCTGTGTGTATGTCTAGGTAAAATGTAATGTCTGTGTGTATGTCTAGGTGAAATGTAATGTCTGTGTGTATATCTAGGTAAAATGTAATGTCTGTGTGTGTGTCTAGGTAAAATGTAATGTCTGTGTGTGTATGTCTAGGTAAAATGTAATGTCTGTGTGTATGTCTAGGTAAAATGTAATGTCTGTGTGTATGTCTAGGTAAAATGTAATGTCTGTGTGTGTGTCTAGGTAAAATGTAATGTCTGTGTGTGTATGTCTAGGTAAAATGTAATGTCTGTGTGTGTGTATGTCTAGGTAAAATGTAATGTCTGTGTGTATGTCTAGGTAAAATGTAATGTCTGTGTGTATGTCTAGGTAAAATGTAATGTCTGTGTGTATGTCTAGGTAAAATGTAATGTCTGTGTGTGTATGTCTAGGTAAAATGTAATGTCTGTGTGTGTGTATGTCTAGGTAAAATGTAATGTCTGTGTGTATGTCTAGGTAAAATGTAATGTCTGTGTGTGTGTGTCTAGGTAAAATGTAATGTCTGTGTGTATGTCTAGGTAAAATGTAATGTCTGTGTGTATGTCTAGGTAAAATCTAATTTCTGTGTGTCTGTCTAGGTAAAATGTAATGTCTGTGTGTATGTCTAGGTAAAATGTAATGTCTGTGTGTGTATGTCTAGGTAAAATGTAATGTCTGTGTGTATGTCTAGGTAAAATGTAATGTCTGTGTGTATGTCTAGGTAAAATCTAATTTCTGTGTGTCTGTCTAGGTAAAATGTAATGTCTGTGTGTATGTCTAGGTAAAATGTAATGTCTGTGTGTGTGTCTAGGTAAAATGTAATGTCTGTGTGTGTATGTCTAGGTATAATGTAATGTCTGTGTGTATGTCTAGGTAAAATGTAATGTCTGTGTGTATGTCTAGGTAAAATGTAATGTCTGTGTGTATGTCTAGGTAAAATGTAATGTCTGTGTGTATGTCTAGGTAAAATGTAATGTCTGTGTGTATGTCTAGGTAAAATGTAATGTCTGTGTGTGTGTCTAGGTAAAATGTAATGTCTGTTTGTGTATGTCTAGGTAAAATGTAATGTCTGTGTGTGTGTCTAGGTAAAATGTAATGTCTGTGTGTATGTCTAGGTAAAATGTAATGTCTGTGTGTATGTCTAGGTTAAATGTAATGTCTGTGTGTATGTCTAGGTAAAATGTAATGTCTGTGTGTGTGTGTCTAGGTAAAATGTAATGTCTGTGTGTATGTCTAGGTAAAATGTAATGTCTGTGTGTATGTCTAGGTAAAATGTAATGTCTGTGTGTATATCTAGGTAAAATGTAATGTCTGTGTGTGTGTCTAGGTAAAATGTAATGTCTGTGTGTGTGTATGTCTAGGTAAAATGTAATGTCTGTGTGTATGTCTAGGTAAAATGTAATGTCTGTGTGTATGTCTAGGTAAAATGTAATGTCTGTGTGTATGTCTAGGTAAAATGTAATGTCTGTGTGTATGTCTAGGTAAAATGTAATGTCTGTGTGTGTGTATGTCTAGGTAAAATGTAATGTCTGTGTGTATGTCTAGGTAAAATGTAATGTCTGTGTGTATGTCTAGGTAAAATGTAATGTCTGTGTGTATGTCTAGGTAAAATGTAATGTCTGTGTGTATGTCTAGGTAAAATGTAATGTCTGTGTGTGTGTCTAGGTAAAATGTAATGTCTGTGTGTATGTCTAGGTAAAATGTAATGTCTGTGTGTATGTCTAGGTAAAATGTAATGTCTGTGTGTGTGTCTAGGTAAAATGTAATGTCTGTGTGTGTATGTCTAGGTAAAATGTAATGTCTGTGTGTGTGTCTAGGTAAAATGTAATGTCTGTGTGTATGTCTAGGTAAAATGTAATGTCTGTGTGTATGTCTAGGTAAAATGTAATGTCTGTGTGTATGTCTAGGTAAAATGTAATGTCTGTGTGTGTGTGTCTAGGTAAAATGTAAAGTCTGTGTGTATGTCTAGGTAAAATGTAATGTCTGTGTGTATGTCTAGGTGAAATGTAATGTCTGTGTGTATATCTAGGTAAAATGTAATGTCTGTGTGTATGTGTGTCTCGGTAAAATGTAATGTCTGTGTGTATGTCTAGGTAAAATGTAATGTCTGTGTGTATGTCTAGGTAAAATGTAATGTCTGTGTGTGTGTCTAGGTAAAATGTAATGTCTGTGTGTGTATGTCTAGGTATAATGTAATGTCTGTGTGTATGTCTAGGTAAAATGTAATGTCTGTGTGTATGTCTAGGTAAAATGTAATGTCTGTGTGTATGTCTAGGTAAAATGTAATGTCTGTGTGTATGTCTAGGTAAAATGTCATGTCTGTGTGTGTGTCTAGGTAAAATGTAATGTCTGTGTGTGTATGTCTAGGTAAAATGTAATGTCTGTGTGTGTGTCTAGGTAAAATGTAATGTCTGTGTGTATGTCTAGGTAAAATGTAATGTCTGTGTGTATGTCTAGGTTAAATGTAATGTCTGTGTGTATGTCTAGGTAAAATGTAATGTCTGTGTGTGTGTGTCTAGGTAAAATGTAATGTCTGTGTGTATGTCTAGGTAAAATGTAATGTCTGTGTGTATGTCTAGGTGAAATGTAATGTCTGTGTGTATATCTAGGTAAAATGTAATGTCTGTGTGTGTGTGTCTCGGTAAAATGTAATGTCTGTGTGTATGTCTAGGTAAAATGTAATGTCTGTGTGTATGTCTAGGTAAAATGTAATGTCTGTGTGTATGTCTAGGTACAATGTAATGTCTGTGTGTATGTCTAGGTAAAATGTAATGTCTGTGTGTATGTCTAGGTAAAATGTAATGTCTGTGTGTGTATGTCTAGGTAAAATGTAATGTCTGTGTGAATGTCTAGGTGAAATGTAATGTCTGTGTGTATGTCTAGGTAAAATGTAATGTCTGTGTGTGTGTCTAGGTAAAATGTAATGTCTGTGTGTGTATGTCTAGGTAAAATGTAATGTCTGTGTTTGTGTATGTCTAGGTAAAATGTAATGTCTGTGTGTATGTCTAGGTAAAATGTAATGTCTGTGTGTATGTCTAGGTAAAATGTAATGTCTGTGTGTATGTCTAGGTAAAATGTAATGTCTGTGTGTGTATGTCTAGGTAAAATGTAATGTCTGTGTGTGTGTATGTCTAGGTAAAATGTAATGTCTGTGTGTATGTGTGTCTCGGTAAAATGTAATGTCTGTGTGTGTATGTCTAGGTAAAATGTAATGTCTGTGTGTATGTGTGTCTCGGTAAAATGTAATGTCTGTGTGTATGTCTAGGTAAAATGTAATGTCTGTGTGTATGTCTAGGTAAAATGTAATGTCTGTGTGTATATCTAGGTAAAATGTAATGTCTGTGTGTATGTCTAGGTAAAATGTAATGTCTGTGTGTATGTCTAGGTAAAATGTAATGTCTGTGTGTATGTCTAGGTAAAATGTAATGTCTGTGTGTATGTCTAGGTAAAATGTAATGTCTGTGTGTATGTCTAGGTAAAATGTAATGTCTGTGTGTGTGTCTAGGTAAAATGTAATGTCTGTGTGTGTATGTCTAGGTAAAATGTAATGTCTGTGTGTGTGTCTAGGTAAAATGTAATGTCTGTGTGTATGTCTAGGTAAAATGTAATGTCTGTCTGTATGTCTAGGTTAAATGTAATGTCTGTGTGTATGTCTAGGTAAAATGTAATGTCTGTGTGTGTGTGTGTCTAGGTAAAATGTAATGTCTGTGTGTATGTCTAGGTAAAATGTAATGTCTGTGTGTATGTCTAGGTGAAATGTAATGTCTGTGTGTATATCTAGGTAAAATGTAATGTCTGTGTGTGTGTCTAGGTAAAATGTAATGTCTGTGTGTGTATGTCTAGGTAAAATGTAATGTCTGTGTGAATGTCTAGGTGAAATGTAATGTCTGTGTGTATGTCTAGGTAAAATGTAATGTCTGTGTGTGTGTCTAGGTAAAATGTAATGTCTGTGTGTGTATGTCTAGGTAAAATGTAATGTCTGTGTGTGTGTATGTCTAGGTAAAATGTAATGTCTGTGTGTATGTCTAGGTAAAATGTAATGTCTGTGTGTGTATGTCTAGGTAAAATGTAATGTCTGTGTGTATGTCTAGGTAAAATGTAATGTCTGTGTGTGTATGTCTAGGTAAAATGTAATGTCTGTGTGTTATGTCTAGGTAAAATGTAATGTCTGTGTGTATGTCTAGGTAAAATGTAATGTCTGTGTGTGTGTGTCTAGGTAAAATGTCATGTCTGTGTGTATGTCTAGGTAAAATGTAATGTCTGTGTGTATGTCTAGGTAAAATGTAATGTCTGTGTGTATGTCTAGGTAAAATGTAATGTCTGTGTGTGTATGTCTCGGTAAAATGTAATGTCTGTGTGTGTGTCTAGGTAAAATGTAATGTCTGTGTGTATGTCTAGGTAAAATGTAATGTCTGTGTGTATGTCTAGGTAAAATGTAATGTCTGTGTGTATGTCTAGGTAAAATGTAATGTCTGTGTGTGTGTCTAGGTAAAATGTAATGTCTGTGTGTGTATGTCTAGGTAAAATGTAATGTCTGTGTGTATGTCTAGGTAAAATGTAATGTCTGTGTGTATGTCTAGGTAAAATGTAATGTCTGTGTGTGTGTCTAGGTAAAATGTAATGTCTGTGTGTGTATGTCTAGGTAAAATGTAATGTCTGTGTGTGTGTATGTCTAGGTAAAATGTAATGTCTGTGTGTATGTCTAGGTAAAATGTAATGTCTGTGTGTATGTCTAGGTAAAATGTAATGTCTGTGTGTGTATGTCTAGGTAAAATGTAATGTCTGTGTGTGTATGTCTAGGTAAAATGTAATGTCTGTGTGTGTATGTCTAGGTAAAATGTAATGTCTGTGTGTATGTCTAGGTAAAATGTAATGTCTGTGTGTATGTCTAGGTAAAATCTAATGTCTGTGTGTATGTCTAGGTAAAATGTAATGTCTGTGTGTATGACTAGGTAAAATGTAATGTTTGTGTGTGTATGTCTAGGTAAAATGTAATGTCTGTGTGTGTGTGTCTACGTTCATGCCTCTCTGTGTGGGTGTACAGCAACTGTGTGTACACTGAGACAGAGCAAGAAGGAAACATCATTCTGACCTGTTAACTCCTCCTCTCATTACACTGAGATAGAGCAGGAAGTAAACATCATTCTGACCTGTTAACTCCTCCTCTCATTACACTGAGACAGAGCAGGAAGGAAACATCATTCTGACCTGTTAACTCCTCCTCTCATTACACTGAGTAAAATGTAATGTAGTGTCCTGTAGTGTCCGGTGGTGTCCGGTGGTGTCCGGTGGTGTCCGGTAGTGTCCGGTAGTGTCCTGTAGTGTCCGGTAGTGTCCAGTAGTGTCTTGTAGTACACTGAGACAGAGCAGGAAGTAAACATAATTCTGACCTGTTAACTCCTCCTCTCATTACACTGAGACAGAGCAGGAAGGAAACATCATTCTGACCTGTATACTCCTCCTCTCATTACACTGAGACAGAGCAGGAAGTAAACATCATTCTGACCTGTTAACTCCTCCTCTCATTACACTGAGACAGAGCAGGAAGGAAACATCATTCTGACCTGTTAACTCCTCCTCTCATTACACTGAGTAAAATGTAATGTAGTGTCCTGTAGTGTCCGGTGGTGTCCGGTGGTGTCCGGTGGTGTCCGGTAGTGTCCGGTAGTGTCCTGTAGTGTCCGGTAGTGTCCGGTAGTGTCCAGTAGTGTCTTGTAGTACACTGAGACAGAGCAGGAAGTAAACATAATTCTGACCTGTTAACTCCTCCTCTCATTACACTGAGACAGAGCAGGAAGGAAACATCATTCTGACCTGTATACTCCTCCTCTCATTACACTGAGACAGAGCAGGAAGTAAACATCATTCTGACCTGTTAACTCCTCTCATTACACTGAGACAGAGCAGGAAGTAAACATCATTCTGACCTGTTAACTCCTCTCATTACACTGAGACAGAGCAGGAAGTAAACATCATTCTGACCTGTTAACTCCTCCTCTCGCCACTTAGAGAAACATCAATGCAAACTAATTAAGAGCTTAAGGAAGACATATGGCCTGAATGGCACAGGCTGTGGCCCAATGGCACCCTATTCCCTATATAGTGCACAATACTCTATGAGCCGTATATAGTGCACTATATACCATTTGGGATGCTGGCAGCCTCAGTGAAGGAGGACAAAGCTATGCTCTCTAACTGGTCTGTTCCTTCACTACAGAGGACTACAATAGAGAACAGAGTGGGCTGTCAAAGTGGTTCTTCCTTGGCTTCAGACTTTACCTCATGTGAACCTGAAAGAAGAAAGGAAAAGAGAGGAGAGGAGAGGAGGGGAGAGGAGAGGAGAGGAAAGGAGAGTAGGGGAGTGGAGGGGATGAGAGGAGGGGAGGGGAGGGGAGGAGAAATTGGAAATAGGAAATAGGAAATGCCATGAGAGTTTGAGTGTTTAATGTTATCTTTGGTGTGTAGTGTCCAGTAGTGTCCGGTAGTGTCTTGTAGTGTCCGGTAGTGTCCGGTAGTGTCCTGTAGTGTCCGGTGGTGTCCTGTAGTGTCTTGTAGTGTCTTGTAGTGTCCGGTAGTGTCCTGTAGTGTCCTGTAGTGTCCGGTAGTGTCCTGTAGTGTCTTGTAGTGTCCGGTAGTGTCCTGTAGTGTCCTGTAGTGTCCTGTAGTGTCCGGTGGTGTCCGGTGGTGTCCGGTGGTGTCCGGTAGTGTCCGGTAGTGTCCTGTAGTGTCCGGTGGTGTCCGGTGGTGTCCGGTAGTGTCTTGTAGTGTCCGGTAGTGTCCGGTAGTGTCCGGTAGTGTCCTGTAGTGTCCGGTGGTGTCCTGTAGTGTCTTGTAGTGTCTTGTAGTGTCCGGTAGTGTCCTGTAGTGTCCTGTAGTGTCCGGTAGTGTCCTGTAGTGTCTTGTAGTGTCCGGTAGTGTCCTGTAGTGTCCTGTAGTGTCCTGTAGTGTCCGGTGGTGTCCGGTGGTGTCCGGTAGTGTCTTGTAGTGTCCGGTAGTGTCCGGTAGTGTCTTGTAGTGTCCGGTAGTGTCTTGTAGTGTCTGGCAGTGTCCAGGATTGTCCGGGAGTGTCTGGGAGTGTCTTCTAGTGTCTGGTAGTGTCTGGTAGTGTCTGGCAGTGTCCAGGATTGTCTGGTTGTGTCCAGGATTGTCTGGTAGTGTCTGGTTGTGTCTGGTAGTGTCTGGTAGTGTCCAGGATTGTCTGGTTGTGTCCAGGATTGTCTGGTTGTGTCTGGTAGTGTCTGGTAGTGTCCAGGATTGTCTGGTTGTGTCCAGGATTGTCTGGTGGTGTCTGGTTGTGTCTGGTAGTGTCTGGTAGTGTCTGGTTGTGTCTGGTAGTGTCTGGTAGTGTCTGGTTGTGTCTGGTAGTCTCTGGTAGTGTCTGGTAGTGTCTGGTAGTGTCCAGGATTGTCTGGTTGTGTCCAGGATTGTCTGGTGGTGTCTGGTTGTGTCTGGTAGTGTCTGGTTGTGTCTGGTAGTGTCTGGTAGTGTCTGGCAGTGTCTGGTAGTGTCTGGTTGTGTCTGGTAGTGTCTGGTAGTGTCTGGTAGTGTCCAGGATTGTCTGGTTGTGTCCAGGATTGTCTGGTGGTGTCTGGTAGTGTCTGGTAGTGTCTGGTTGTGTCTGGTAGTGTCCGGTAGTGTCTTGTAGTGTCCGGTAGTGTCTTGTAGTGTCCGGTAGTGTCTTGTAGTGTCTGGCAGTGTCCAGGATTGTCCGGGAGTGTCTGGGAGTGTCTTCTAGTGTCTGGTAGTGTCTGGTTGTGTCTGGTAGTGTCTGGTAGTGTCTGGTAGTGTCTGGTAGTGTCTGGTTGTGTCTGGTAGTGTCTGGTAGTGTCTGGTAGTGTCTGGTAGTGTCCAGCATTGTCTCGTTGTGTCCAGGATTGTCTGGTGGTGTCTGGTTGTGTCTGGTAGTGTCTGGTTGTGTCTGGTAGTGTCCGGTAGTGTCTTGTAGTGTCCGGTAGTGTCTTGTAGTGTCTGGCAGTGTCCAGGATTGTTCGGGAGTGTCTGGGAGTGTCTTCTAGTGTCTGGTAGTGTCTGGTAGTGTCTGGCAGTGTCCAGGATTGTCTGGTTGTGTCCAGGATTGTCTGGTAGTGTCTGGTTGTGTCTGGTTGTGTCTAGTAGTGTCTGGTAGTGTCCAGGATTGTCTGGTTGTGTCCAGGATTGTCTGGTTGTGTCTGGTAGTGTCTGGTAGTGTCCAGGATTGTCTGATTGTGTCCAGGATTGTCTGGTGGTGTCTGGTTGTGTCTGGTAGTGTCTGGTTGTGTCTGGTAGTGTCTGGTAGTGTCTGGTAGTGTCTGGTAGTGTCTGGTAGTGTCCAAGATTGTCTGGTTGTGTCCAGGATTGTCTGGTGGTGTCTGGTTGTGTCTGGTAGTGTCTGGTAGTGTCTGGTAGTGTCCAGGATTGTCTGGTTGTGTCCAGGATTGTCTGGTGGTGTCTGGTTGTGTCTGATAGTGTCTGGTTGTGTCTGGTAGTGTCTGGTAGTGTCTGGCAGTGTCTGGTAGTGTCTGGTTGTGTCTGGTAGTGTCTGGTAGTGTCTGGTAGTGTCCAGGATTGTCTGGTTGTGTCCAGGATTGTCTGGTGGTGTCTGGTTGTGTCTGGTAGTGTCTGGTTGTGTCTGGTAGTGTCCGGTAGTGTCTTGTAGTGTCCGGTAGTGTCTTGTAGTGTCCGGTAGTGTCTTGTAGTGTCTGGCAGTGTCCAGGATTGTCCGGGAGTGTCTGGGAGTGTCTTCTAGTGTCTGGTAGTGTCTGGTTGTGTCTGGTAGTGTCTGGTAGTGTCTGGTAGTGTCTGGTAGTGTCTGGTTGTGTCTGGTAGTGTCTGGTAGTGTCTGGTAGTGTCCAGGATTGTCTGGTTGTGTCCAGGATTGTCTGGTGGTGTCTGGTTGTGTCTGGTAGTGTCTGGTTGTGTCTGGTAGTGTCCGGTAGTGTCTTGTAGTGTCCGGTAGTGTCTTGTAGTGTCTGGCAGTGTCCAGGATTGTCCGGGAGTGTCTGGGAGTGTCTTCTAGTGTCTGGTAGTGTCTGGTAGTGTCTGGCAGTGTCCAGGATTGTCTGGTTGTGTCCAGGATTGTCTGGTAGTGTCTGGTTGTGTCTGGTTGTGTCTAGTAGTGTCTGGTAGTGTCCAGGATTGTCTGGTTGTGTCCAGGATTGTCTGGTTGTGTCTGGTAGTGTCTGGTAGTGTCCAGGATTGTCTGGTTGTGTCCAGGATTGTCTGGTGGTGTCTGGTTGTGTCTGGTAGTGTCTGGTTGTGTCTGGTAGTGTCTGGTAGTGTCTGGTAGTGTCTGGTAGTGTCTGGTAGTGTCTGGTAGTGTCTGGTAGTGTCCAGGATTGTCTGGTGGTGTCTGGTTGTGTCTGGTAGTGTCTGGTTGTGTCTGGTAGAGTCTGGTTGTGTCTGGTAGTGTCTGGTAGTGTCTGGTAGTGTCTGGTAGTGTCTGGTGGTGTCTGGTGGTGTCTGGTAGTGTCTGGTTGTGTCTGGTAGTTTCTGGTAGTGTCTGGGAGTGTCTTCTAGTGTCTGGTAGTGTCCGGGAGTGTCTTCTAGTGTCTGGTAGTGTCTGGTAGTGTCTGGCAGTGTCCAGGATTGTCTGGTTGTGTCCAGGATTGTCTGGTAGTGTCTGGTTGTGTCTGGTTGTGTCTGGTAGTGTCTGGTAGTGTCTGGTAGTGTCCAGGATTGTCTGGTTGTGTCCAGGATTGTCTGGTTGTGTCTGGTAGTGTCTGGTAGTGTCTGGTGGTGTCTGGTAGTGTCTGGTAGTGTCTGGTAGTGTCTGGTTGTGTCTGGTAGTGTCTGGTAGTGTCTGGTTGTGTCCAGGATTGTCTGGTTGTGTCTGGTAGTGTCTGGTGGTGTCTGGTAGTGTCTGGTAGTGTCTGGTAGTGTCTGGTTGTGTCTGGTAGTGTCTGGTTGTGTCTGGTAGTGTCTGGTAGTGTCTGGTAGTGTCTTGTAGTGTCCGGTAGTGTCCTGTACTGTCCTGTAGTGTCCTGTAGTGTCCGGTGGTGTCCGGTGGTGTCCGGTGGTGTCCGGTAGTGTCCGGTAGTGTCCTGTAGTGTCCGGTAGTGTCCGGTAGTGTCCAGTAGTGTCTTGTAGTGTCCGGTAGTGTCCGGTAGTGTCTTGTAGTGTCCGGTAGTGTCCGGTAGTGTCTTGTAGTGTCTGGCAGTGTCCGGGAGTGTCTTCTAGTGTCTGGTAGTGTCTGGTAGTGTCTGGCAGTGTCCAGGATTGTCTGGTTGTGTCCAGGATTGTCTGGTAGTGTCTGGTTGTGTCTGGTTGTGTCTGGTAGTGTCTGGTAGTGTCCAGGATTGTCTGGTTGTGTCCAGGATTGTCTGGTTGTGTCTGGTAGTGTCTGGTAGTGTCCAGGATTGTCTGGTTGTGTCCAGGATTGTCTGGTGGTGTCTGGTTGTGTCTGGTAGTGTCTGGTTGTGTCTGGTAGTGTCTGGTAGTGTCTGGTTGTGTCTGGTAGTTTCTGGTAGTGTCTGGGAGTGTCTTCTAGTGTCTGGTAGTGTCCGGGAGTGTCTTTTAGTGTCTGGTAGTGTCTGGTAGTGTCTGGCAGTGTCCAGGATTGTCTGGTTGTGTCCAGGATTGTCTGGTAGTGTCTGGTTGTGTCTGGTTGTGTCTGGTAGTGTCTGGTAGTGTCTGGTAGTGTCCAGGATTGTCTGGTTGTGTCCAGGATTGTCTGGTTGAGTCTGGTAGTGTCTGGTAGTGTCTGGTGGTGTCTGGTAGTGTCTGGTAGTGTCTGGTAGTGTCTGGTTGTGTCTGGTAGTGTCTGGTAGTGTCTGGTTGTGTCCAGGATTGTCTGGTTGTGTCTGGTAGTGTCTGGTAGTGTCTGGTGGTGTCTGGTAGTGTCTGGTAGTGTCTGGTAGTGTCTGGTTGTGTCTGGTAGTGTCTGGTTGTGTCTGGTAGTGTCTGGTAGTGTCTGGTAGTGTCTTGTAGTGTCCGGTAGTGTCCTGTACTGTCCTGTAGTGTCCTGTAGTGTCCGGTGGTGTCCGGTGGTGTCCGGTGGTGTCCGGTAGTGTCCGGTAGTGTCCTGTAGTGTCCGGTAGTGTCCGGTAGTGTCCAGTAGTGTCTTGTAGTGTCCGGTAGTGTCCGGTAGTGTCTTGTAGTGTCCGGTAGTGTCCGGTAGTGTCTTGTAGTGTCTGGCAGTGTCCGGGAGTGTCTTCTAGTGTCTGGTAGTGTCTGGTAGTGTCTGGCAGTGTCCAGGATTGTCTGGTTGTGTCCAGGATTGTCTGGTAGTGTCTGGTTGTGTCTGGTTGTGTCTGGTAGTGTCTGTTAGTGTCCAGGATTGTCTGGTTGTGTCCAGGATTGTCTGGTTGTGTCTGGTAGTGTCTGGTAGTGTCCAGGATTGTCTGGTTGTGTCCAGGATTGTCTGGTGGTGTCTGGTTGTGTCTGGTAGTGTCTGGTTGTGTCTGGTAGTGTCTGGTAGTGTCTGGTTGTGTCTGGTAGTGTCTGGTAGTTTCTGGTAGTGTCTGGTAGTGTCCAGGATTGTCTGGTTGTGTCCAGGATTGTCTGGTGGTGTCTGGTTGTGTCTGGTGCTGTCTGGTGGTGTCTGGTAGTGTCTGGTTGTGTCTGGTAGTTTCTGGTAGTGTCTGGGAGTGTCTTCTAGTGTCTAGTAGTGTCCGTGAGTGTCTTCTAGTGTCTGGTAGTGTCTCGTAGTGTCTGTCAGTGTCCAGGATTGTCTGGTTGTGTCCAGGATTGTCTGGTAGTGTCTGGTTGTGTCTGGTTGTGTCTGGTAGTGTCTGGTAGTGTCTGGTAGTGTCCAGGATTGTCTGGTTGTGTCCAGGATTGTCTGGTTGTGTCTGGTAGTGTCTGGTAGTGTCTGGTGGTGTCTGGTAGTGTCTGGTAGTGTCTGGTAGTGTCTGGTTGTGTCTGGTAGTGTCTGGTAGTGTCTGGTTGTGTCCAGGATTGTCTGGTTGTGTCCAGGATTGTCTGGTGGTGTCTGGTTGTGTCTGGTAGTGTCTGGTTGTGTCTGGTAGTGTCTGGTAGTGTCTGGTAGTGTCTGGTTGTGTCTGGTAGTGTCTGGTAGTGTCTGGTTGTGTCTGGTAGTGTCTGGTTGTGTCTGGTAGTGTCTGGTAGTGTCTGGTAGTGTCTGGTAGTGTCCAGGATTGTCTGGTAGTGTCCAGGATTGTCTGGTGGTGTCTGGTTGTGTCTGGTAGTGTCTGGTAGTGTCTGGTGGTGTCTGGTAGTGTCCAGGATTGTCTGGTAGTGTCCAGGATTGTCTGGTGGTGTCTGGTTGTGTCTGGTAGTGTCTGGTAGTGTCTGGTAGTGTCTGGTTGTGTCTGGTAGTGTCTGGTAGTGTCTGGTTGTGTCTGGTTGTCTCTGGTAGTGTCTGGTTGTGTCTGGTTGTGTCTGGTAGTGTCTGGTAGTGTCTTAGCTTTGTATCTGTGGTTGTCTCAGAAATGTCTGTGTTTATAAGTATACACACACACACACACACACACAAACATACCCCCCCCCCCCGCAACACACACACACACACACGCACACACACGCATACACACTCACACACACACACACGCATACACACTCACTCACTCACTCACTCACTCACACACACACACACACACACACACACACACACACACACACACACACACACACACACACACACACACACACACACACACACACACACACACACACACACACACACACACACATACCTACACATAGCTACACACACATTAATCCACTCACCCTGTCCCCTGTGTTTTCAGTCTGTTCTCCAGGGTTCTATGGTCAGCGCTGCAGTCAGTCCTGTCCTCAGTGTATCCATAGCGATGGTCCCTGTCACCACATCACAGGACACTGTGAGTGTCTGTCAGGATTCTGTGGCTCTCTGTGTAACCAAGGTGAGTTTCTCTAGTCTTTCTGCTCGCTCTGCTTCAAACCTCTTTCCATCAGTCGCTGTTCTTTCTGCCTCAAACCCCTTACAGTCTCTGTTCTCTCTGTCTCAAACCCCTTACAGTCTCTGTTCTCTCTGTCTCAAACCCCTTACAGTCTCTGTTCTCTCTGTCTCAAACCCCTTACAGTCTCTGTTCTCTCTGTCTCAAACCCCTTACAGTCTCTGTTCTTTCTGCCTCAAACCCCTTACAGTCTCTGTTCTCTCTGTCTCAAACCCCTTACAGTCTCTGTTCTTTCTGCCTCAAACCCCTTACAGTCTCTGCTCTCTCTGTCTCTAGGTTTGATATGACTGTTTGGAGATAGGACATAGGTCTCTGTTTTCAGTCTGCCTCAAACCCCTTACAGTCTCTGCTCTCTCTGTCTCTAGGTTTGATATGACTGTTTGGAGATGGGACATAGGTCTCTGTTTTCACTCTGCCTCAAACCCCTTACTGTCTCTGCTCTCTCTGTCTCTAGGTTTGATGTGACTGTTTGGAGATAGGACATAGGTCTCTGTTTTCTCAAACCTCTTTCCACTAGCCTGGATGCCAGACAGTTTGTACTTTAGCCAACTCATTTGTCTTACCTACAACGTTAATTTGTCATTTTTGTATGTTCAATAGATATATCAACACAACTTTACATATTTAAATAGTGTTCTGAAGTAAATTCAGTCATAAATCTGAAGGCGGTCTCCTCCACGTCACAAGACAAGGAGCTAATGCTCGTCTTCAAGTCTCAGCCAAGGTTATTCATCTGGAGTATGTGGCTTAATCACAGAACCATCTGTTTACATTTACATTTACATTTAAGTCATTTAGCAGACGCTCTTATCCAGAGCGACTTACAAATTGGTGCATTCACCTTATGATATCCAGTGGAACAACCACTTTACAATAGTGCATCTAAATCTTTTAAGGGGGGGGGGTAGAAGGATTACTTTATCCTATCCTAGGTATTCCTTGAAGAGGTGGGGTTTCAGGTGTCTCCGGAAGGTGGTGATTGACACCGCTGTCCTGGCGTCGTGAGGGAGCTTGTTCCACCATTGGGGTGCCAGAGCAGCGAACAGTTTTGACTGGGCTGAGCGGGAACTGCGCTTCCTCAGAGGTAGGGAGGCGAGCAGGCCAGAGGTGGATGAACGCAGTGCCCTTGTTTGAGTGTAGGGCCTGATCAGAGCCTGAAGGTACGGGGGTGCCGTTCCCCTCACAGCTCCGTAGGCAAGCACCATGGTCTTGTAGCGGATGCGAGCTTCGACTGGAAGCCAGTGGAGAGAGCTGTTAGGACGTAGATCTATTAGGACATAGATCTGTTACTGTTATGACATAGATATATCAGGACATAAATCTATTAAGCCATAGATCTGTTAATATGACATAGATCCGGTAATATGACATAGATCTATTAGGACATAGATTTGTTACTGTTAGGACATAGATCTGTTAATATGACATACATCTGTTAAAATGACATAGGTCTGTTAATAGGATATAGATCTGTTAATAGGATATAGATCTGTTAATATGACCTATATTAGTTAATATGACATAGATCTGTTAATACGACATATATCTAATAATATGACATAAATCTGTTCTGACATAGATCTGTTGAGACATAGATCTGTTAATAGGACATAGATCTGTTAATATGACATAGATCTGTTAAAATGACATAGAGCTGTTGAGACATAGATATGTATAACATAGATCTGTTATGACCGTTCCTCTCCCCTGCCTGGTCCACAGTGCTATAAAGGCTATAGAGTGGTGAGGAGGAGGAGCTCTGAGGACCCTTTGTGTCCGGAAGTAATTTAGACATTGATTGTAGTCATTGCGATCTGTAGTCATTGCGATCTGTAGTCATTACGATCTGTAGTCATTGTGATCTGTAGTCATTACGATCTGTAGTCATTACGATCTGTAGTCATTACGATCTGTAGCCATTACGATCTGTAGCCATTACGATCTGTAGTCATTACGATCTGTAGTCATTATGATCTGTAGTCATTACGATCTGTAGCCATTACGATCAGTAGTCATTACGATCTGTAGAGTTGCTATTTTCTCAAGTTTTCTTATGTCAGATAACTCGTGACTCCTGGATTTGTCATTATGTTAATAAAGTCTTATCTAATCAACAAATACGATAGTCAGTTTAAAAAAGGTTAAGGGTACAAGACTGTGTACATATCTGGCTGTGTTGGCAAAATCACTACATATCCCATCGAACCAAGAGGGGAGTGGCTGCCCGTTGTCACAGTTACAAGCAGAACCAGTCAGAAACGTCCAGCTGACCCTACGCTAATGGCGCCGGTGAATCTCAAAACTGAACTTGGACAATGATGTCATTCGCCGCCGTCGTCTTACGACAGATACCTCGAACCTGTCATGACTATTCAACAAAACAATTAAACAATACATCATTTTAAACTTTTTTTCCATCAAATGTCTTAGTTATATGATTGTAGTTTTTTACTTGTGAAGTTGAGGGTGCATTATTTAGGACATTTGACAATGAGGACAAAAACTAGCATAGTTCAGCTAGCCTCCTGGTTTAGCTAGGTAAAACCGGGGAAAACGAGCTCAGGCCCACTAGGCTAATTCAGGAGACAGATTGGAGTTTTTATGCCCTGATATCAGGAGCTGGTGGTGAAAAGTTTGATTAAACAATTCAGAGACTTAAACGAATAAATCAGATGACTTATATTTAAGGAGAGCGAATCGATACAATCCCAAAATCAGCTGTAACTGTCAATTGTAAAATTAAGCTTAAAATGATGTTTGAGTGAATCCTGAATCCAGAAACTGAATGGTGAAGTCGCTTCCGTACACGGTAGACTCCTCCTCCTCGCCACGGTAGACTCCTCCTCCTCACCACGGTAGACTCCTCATCCTCATCACGGTAGACTCCTCCTCCTCACCACTCTATAAAGTCTCATCCAGATTTAAAATACATATTACTTTTCCTAATAATAAAATTAGAAATGAATTAGAAAGAGGCAATGGGCAGATATAGAATTCCCTTTCATGCCCTTTCCAGCCCTAGAGATCCTATTAAATAACCAGAGGGGTTGTGTCATCACCCTTCCCAGCGCTGTCTCATAAATATAAGGACTACTATTTAAAATAGGGCTTTTATAAATGGTGCTCGTTTGTCAAGAAGACCTTAATTAACGGGCTAGTTCGGTCACTGGGCAGTTGCTCTCTGAAAATGTTTGGCTTTTTAGGTCTACGTCGGTGGTCTCTCGTCCGATACAAGACCTTTTGCGACGTTCTAATCTTTCTGTTGAAGTATGAAAGTTTGAAATTAATTGTGGGTTTAAATCTAATGATCACATGCAGATGCAAGATCATGTTTGAGGG